>NC_136499.1:14273110-14380610 GCF_053919585.1 Euprymna scolopes | reverse complement strand
GAAATCGAAGTCATGGAACTCGAAATATTATAATAACATTATTACAATATTTGAACATGTTAAATAAAAAGTAATAACAATATTTAATAATCTTAATACAATAAAGTATAAGTAGAATTAAATTCTCAAGTGTTGATTCATATACTCATTTCATTCGTGTAAAGAATAAAGTATTATATGATTGGTGCGTTGACCCTAAATAGACCAAATGTAATAATAGAAAAATAGATATAAAACATTACTTATAATTAGATATGTCTATGGATTAAATTTGAACATGATATAGGGTAGTATAATTTTTTTACATTAATTAGACGTTAATTATTTTATTTTAGAATTATAGGTTGAAATATATGAACCTATCTAATTAACACCCGGAATTGAAAGTGTGGTGCAAAAATATTCTAACTGTTGCTCTAATTGAAATATTTAAACATGTAAAATACTAGTTTATGTTAACATTTCAAATTATAAATAAACAAAACTGGAAACTGGGAAGGTAGGAGAGTATAAAATAGTATGTTGTAATAACAATATTTACAATCCTGAAATAATGAATGAAAAATAAGAATTAAATAAGCAAATTTTTATTTAAATACTTATTTAAAAATTAAAAAAATATTATATGATAAGTGCACTTTTAAACACAAAAACAAGTGGAAATATGATTTATTCAGATTAAAAATTGTAATAAACAATTAACTACCTTGGGAAATGATCATTAACACTTGATTGAGAAATATTTGTATATACCAATTGCAGATAAAAAAGAAAAGAAAAGAAAAGAAAAAAAAGTTAATTTTTAGAGAAAACCTTTAAAAATTATTAAATTAAATTAAATAGAAAATGAAATAAATACAATTAAGCTGATTAGGTTATAAATGTATAATAGATCAAATTAAAATAAAAATTACTTATGAATCAAAATAAAACAAAAAACATCGCACGAAATATAAAAATTAATTATTAATTATATGAAAAATTAAAGTAAAATATATGTCGATTATAATCATGATTAAATAATATTAATACAAAAGAATAGCTATGAAATACCAAATACTTTATTATTACTCTTGAATGTTTTGATAAAATATAAATAAATTGAGTATGGAATATATTAAGATACAATTAAAACAATAAAAATGAGAATATATTTGAATTCAATAAATTAGAGTATATGAATTATAATTATGGAAAGATAGCTAATATACATAACAACTTATCGTTGTTTTCAGTATTATAATTAAATTTAGATTGTAGATAAATAAAACATAAATATATTAATATTAAAATGATTAAATGTTTATATAATTTTCTTTAATATATAAAATAATCAATTTATGACACAATTGAATTAATAATAAATAATATATGGTAAAACACCAATAAAACTATATAAATACCTTATTTATTAAAATAATTGGTTAAAAATAATTAGGTTTCTTGAAAGGAAATAACCCATTTTAATATTATATTGACATATTTATGTTTAACCTTTTAAAAAAAATTACGATGAAATATTACAAAGGAAATGTAATATTAAAATTAAGTAAGATTGATGGAAATAATTAAATGTCAATAAAAAATTATCATTTATGCAATAATAAATTTTATCATAACAACAATAAAAATGAATTATACATGTGTGTATAGGTTAGATAAAATCAACAATTGGTATAACTGGAAATAATATACATATATATTGTAATTAGTTTCGTATAAAATTAAAGAAATACAGAAACCTGTTTTTATATATATTGATATTATTGATATTATCTAAGTAAATATATATAAATTAAATAAAAATAATAAATCAATAGCATACTAAATTGAATGTTTTCAGTAGTGTATATTAAAATTAATTCAATTTATTAATACATAAATTTAAATTCTATTTACTTTACTTGAAAATTTAAAATAACGTTTGAAAAGTAAAAGGTAATTGCAACTTCTCTCCCAGTTTTCAGATTTTGTAATCATACCCAAATGCATTTTATTTTCTTTTGATGGATTGATAATTCTTATTTCTTCTGACGAGTTAAAATCAGAATAGACTCATTGATTGATATAATAATTAAAGTACAGGATTTTGTGCTAAGAAACATTTGCTATCAAAAATTGTGAATTTCAACGTAATTAAACGAATAAATTGTAAGGTAGTCAACATCATGGCATTTCTAATATAGACTTTTGTCATTTGTTATATATATATATATATATATATATATATATATATATATATATATATGTATATATATATATATATAATGAGGCCGCTAGAATAACACGATACTAGGCGCCATTTAAATAGAAATAAAAAAATATCCCTTGTTTCTCGAATTTGTAACTGTGGGTATCATGAACTAATAGCCACATCTCTTTTAAAATCACGTAAGGTATTACACAATTTCATGTATATTTATATACTCCTGATATTTATGATGTAATGATAATTATTGAGAACGGTGATAATATATTGTGTTATTGCCTGCAAACGTAGTAATTAAGTATAATAAACTTAAAGATACAAGACGAACAAAGTTTTACTGCACTACGTTGCTTCTTTTTTTTGTTGCTGTCAAAATAATCTATGCATCCGTTGCAGTCATCCACATAATCAGCGTCATAAAAGTACTCACGGATAACCTCATTTGGTTGTGAGCTCGGATTTCTTCTGAAAAGCTTTTTGTTAACTTAGAAAACACTGAAATAAGAGACATGTCTAAAGAGAGTACAAAAATAGGCAGAGCTTTTACAACCTTCGTGTAGAATAGAGTTTGGGGAATACAGTTGTCTACATAACTCGTTTTCCGTGTAAATGGTACTTCTTACCGTGAAATTTTGGTGACCTCATATATAAGCGGTATCCAGTCATCTTCATTTTGTAATATCAGCTATATTCCTTTTCTATCACTGTACTTCTTGAATACTGGTACCACAGAAGCAGTTTTCCAACAGCCCGGAAAGCAAGATTCATTAAGGCATTTGCTGTAGAGCTTGGAGAGAACTGGAGCTACTTCGCCTGAGCACTTTTTTAATAGCACAGCTGGGATGAGATCGGGTCCACATGCTTTTGAAGTGTTCTTCTTATAACTGGACAAAAAAAAAAAAACTAACGACTTTGTTTTCCTCCGAAACAGTCTTACTATATTTCTCTTTTCCTCTCATGCCCAATTATTTCGCTACCTATGTTGCTATCGCTATACGTCGCATCTCTAATATGTTACCTCGTATCTTCTCTCCTATTCGGATGAGAAGAATTAGACTTCGAAATACCATGGTATAAACTAGTCTTACTTATCTTTCACGCCTTATAGATGTAACATCCATATTGAATAAACAAATACATCTATATGCAATATTATATATTTTTATATTGTCATTTCTGATTTTATATATATATATATATATATATATATATATATATATATATATATATATATATATATAGATAGATAGATAGATAGATAGATAGATAGATAGATAGATAGATACTGCTGATCCAAAATTTAAGACCACTTAAAAATCTTACGCACGAGCGAGTTTAGACGAGATCACAGATTGGCAAGATCACCTGAATTTTTCTGAATCACTGTGAAATGGCATTTTAGCACTAATTAATTTCACCTCTATCCCGCGCCAATCCCACTGTGACCAGCCGACAAGAAATAAAACTAGGAAGAAATCATGTGATCGTTGAAGTTGACCGATCCTTAAACGTCGACTAACTCGTGTTTGTTACTAAAATTGTATGAGCAACTGTCTCTCCCGCTATCGGTCGCTGATGATGCGACATGTGGTGAACTGTGGACTCAAGAGTGATTTGATTTCAACTACCTATAGTCTTATCTTTGTACAGCGGTATTATATTAGAACTTCGTAGTTATATAGTTTTTTGCTTTTTTTTTTTTACAATAGAGTCACTATTTATCAAGGCCTGAAAACCACTCAAGGATAAAGATTAATGAGTGTACATAAGTCAAAGGAACAATATCGTAGTATTTCTTAATAGTGAAAATTTGGTGAAATGGATTACTCAAGAGGACGGCTCATCAAGAACTTTACGTTGAATTTGAAGACGGCCTTATTGTAGTTAGCTGGAAAGAGTTCCACAGGCATCCAGTTCTAAAAAAAGAAACTCTGTTCATGGAATCTGCGTTTAGGTTTAGGCACAGGTAAGAAGTTGGGGATTATTGATTGTGGTGTCAGCTTAACCAGTGTTTTTTGTGAATGTTTGACGTGGGGGGGGGCATAGACTTGAACTTACACGAGCACTTTCCATGAAATGATTAAATCAAAATGGTTATTATCCTCGCCTAAGATAGTTTCCTCTCCAACAAATCTTTCATTTAAAACTTTTATCTTAATTTAATTCGCCCTCTCTTATATGCACAAGTAAGTTATTCACATAACGTCTAGCCACACTGATGAGACGATCCGGAGAGGTAAAAAGAAAGGGACGACACAGAAATTAGATAACAAAGGGAAAACAATGTAGCCCAACCCATACTCAACGAAGACAAAGGGACGGGGATAACACGGATTACGATAAGAGAAATGGAAAGAAAGATACTAACATATAACGCAAATAGATCACAATTTGCAAGTTTAAGTAAGGGACTATTTTATACTTTATGCAGCAAGAACAAAAAAAGAAATAGAAGAAGACAAAGAAAATGAAAAAAGACAAAGAAAAGAAAAAAGAAAATGAAAAAAAAAGAAAAAAGAAAAAGGAAAAAGGAAAAAGAAAAAATTGCCAATTTTACTTGCTATATAGTACATTCACTTATTCACTAATCATCAGGCCAAGATTACAAAATATTTGGGATACTAGATTATCTCAGTACACAGAAGCTCATACTCCCGGGCATTACATTCTCCTCCCAGAGTCAGCAAAAGGTCATTCCTCCTCATTAGCAAAAGTAAGGGTTTGGTTTGTGGGTATGGGTATCGGACCGAGTGCCGTATCTTACCCCACATTAATCTTAAATTCATGTCACACACCGTTGATAAATACTTGGGTTATCCATGTTTTTTTTAGTATAATTTTTATAAAAAAGAAAATCAACGACTGAAGTTTTTTTTTACTTATTGCTGGACCGGACAATGAACTTGAGTTATTTTACAGGAGACTTCTATCGGAAGAGAAATGCCTACCTCAGACCCGGAAGAAGGCTGTGGCCCGCGAATCAACAAGAAATCGCAAGTGGCGTGTGGCCGCCCCCATCTCGCTGGATTGGTTGATTTTTCTTGTTGAAAAAGCATAACCAGAATCGCTCATCCAACCCTGTCCACGTGTAGACGATTAAGGCCAAACTACCAAGTTGTGAGTGTTGTTCTGGGTGATCAGAATGACTGTTGAACTTTCGTGGAAATTTCGTGATCATAAAGACCTAAAACGAACTCATATACCGACGACATCGGGTTATATATGGTGCCCGGTGTGACCCTTGGGTTGGGGTCTTCCGACGGTTATACTGTCAAAGCTGACTTGTTAAATGTACAACCTACTATATCTGCTGCAATGAAGGATGGGGTGTATAGGAGACAACTAAAAAAATCCTATTTTTGACAGACCCCACAATGCAGAAGGCGCGAAACTAAATTGATACACAAATTGAGCCGTCACCAGAAACAGTCAAATTCTACCAAATTTACACCGTTAGCGATTACTACACTACCACCTTACATTGATTAACCACTTATCCTCGAGTGGTTTGTAGGTATTGAAAAGTAAAAAAAATCGGACATTGAAATCCTTCAACATCGGTCCAGCCGTTCTGGAATCTGAAGGGAACGATATAACACACACAGGCATACAGACACGCACACAAAGTGTTTCATATATATATATATATATATATATATATATATATGTGTGTGTGTGTGTGTGTGTGTGTGTGTGTGTGTTGGATGTGATAACTAATGGCTACACATATGCAAACATGTTTCAGTGACCACCCTTCCAGGGAAAATCACCTCATCCGGCCAAGAATATCCACATCCGGCCAAGAACATGGGTGGATATTCTTGGCCTGATGAGGTTATTTTCCCTGGCAGGGTGGTCACTGAAACATGTTTGCATATGTGTAGCCATTAGTTATCACATCCAACATATTTATATTGCTCTGTATAAACATTGAGCACTCTTTGGTTGACACATTTTGGTTTTGTTTAAATAATACTACCAATAATATAATATAATATATATATATATATATATATATATATAGTGCTATAATGGAATAATTCCAGGAGGAAATCCGGTTATGAGAGCTCAATGTGGTAAACAGAGTAATAAAATAAAACTATAACACGGAAATTACATAATTGTCGATGCAATAATTTATTTCAACCTTATGGTATTTTCAAGCATCTAAGCTAGACAATTACATTTTTGATCAAAAATGTAATTGTCTAGCTTAGATGCTTGAAAATACCATAAGGTTGAAATAAATTATTGCATCGACAATTATGTAATTTCCGTGTTATAGTTTTATATATATATATATATATATATATATATATATATATATATATATATATATAGTAATGTAATTTATAAAATATATATGGCGATTAAGCTACACTGAATATTCTGCGTTTCATCCAACTATAGGATTCGTCAGGCTTATGCGCGAATTATGTCGTTGCTTCTTGTTTTTATATATGTTGAGGATTTCTAGTTGGCCAATCAGCTTTCTAGTTTCCACCGCGCCCCTTCCTATCAGCCAATGCGCATGCATTTTATCAAACAAAGGATCTGTTTTAGAACTAGGTTAGTAGTTTTAGGTGGCCGTTCTCCTTCTTTTTTTTTTTTAAGCGGACATATCAGCCAACATAAAAATAACAAACTTCCTGGACGTCACGTTAAACTTAGATAAAAACACATATGAACCATACTTAAAAGATAACACTACTCCAATTTACGTAAACCCTAAGTCCAACCACCCACTATCAATTATAAAACATATTCCTAACTCGATCGTAAGTAGACTCAGTAATAACTCAAGCGATGAAAATGCATTTAACAGGTCATCCAATATTTACGAAACAGCCCTAAAAATAGTGGATTCAAAAATATCGATATCAAGTATAAGCAACAAAACACCAACAACTATAATAAAATTAAAAACAGAAGAAAAAGAACTATAATTTGGTATACGGTCCCATACAATCAAATGTTAAAAACAAAACTTGGCAAGAAATTTATAGATCTTATTGAAAAACACTTTCCCGCAACCAACCCCTCACACAAAATCTACAATAAAAATACCTTGAAGTTATCTTACAGTTGTTGCGAAAATTTAGAGATGATAATTAAGGCACATAATAACAAAATACTAAATGAAAACAATGTAAACAACAACAAAATAAACAATAAAAAAGTAGACACCATGACAGAAATAAAACCAACACTAGCAGAAATAATAATAATAATAATAATAATAATAATAATAATAATAATAATAATAACAAACCAACCCCGGACAAGAACAATCATACCATAAATAAAAATACTAATAACGAACAAGATAAATGCAATTGTAGACACCGCACACTTTGCCCAGTCCAAAATAAATGTCTAACAAAAAGCGTAGTTTATCAAGCAACAATATTTGCGAAAGAAAACCCGAATAACAAGAAATATTACATAGCATGACTTCCTTAGATTTCAAAACCCGATACTATGACCACAAAAGCACATTCAAAAATAAAAAAACACCGTATAAAAACAACACTAGCGAATAAATACTGGGAACTCAAAGAAAGCGGACGTTCGCCGGTAGTCGAATGGAAAATAATGAGACAAGCTACCACATGCAGATATTTAGACGACCCATGTAAATTATGCCTCCATGAAAAATTTTCTATCCTGTACTTTAAAGAACCTCAAAATCTATTAAACTGTAGGCGGGAAATAGCAAACAACTGTGTTCACAAAATAAAACTTGCTCTAGGATAGCAATACAAAATAGCTCTAAAACTAACAATAACAATAGAAAACAAACACATAAATAAATTAAATAAACATGAATATACATAAACGATCACACACATATATGTATATATATATATGTATATATATGTGCATTATTGTGTACACATAGGTATATTTATATGTATAAAAAGAAAAAAAAAGAGAACGGCCACCTAAAACCACTAACCTAGTTCTAAAACAGATCCTTTGTTTGATAAAATGCATGCCCATTGGCTGATAGGAAGGGGCGCGGTGGAAACTAGAAAGCTGATTGGCCAACTAGAAATCCTCAACATATATAAAAACAAGAAGCAACGACAGAATTCGCGCATAAGCCTGACGAATCCTATAGTTGGATGAAACGCAGAATATTCAGTGTAGCTTAATCGCCATATATATTTTATAAATTACTAACTAGCTCTACTTACGTATTGAGCACTTTTGAAGTAAATACTTAAAGTTTACGCATAAATCTATACTTTCGTATATTAAATTTATGTGAATAAATGAAGTAGTTATATATATATATATATATATATATATATATATATATATATATATTTATAATGTAGGGATCACCAAGCGTGATTTAAATAAGTAGCGTTGAGGTGTGATAATTGGCCTAAGTTGGCAAATAATGGGGTTGTTAGTGATGATAGAATAATCAATAATAAAATAATGGGGTTGTTAGTGATGATAGAATAATCAATAATAAATTAATGGGGTTGTTAGTGATGATAGAATAATTAATAATAAATTAATGGGGTTGTTAGTGATGATAGAACATCAAAAGAATTCTACAGGTGCTCTCTTGCTGAGGTATAGTTGACGACAAACCAAACAAGAAATAAACATAGAAAAGAAATAGCAGTGCAAGACAACATGCTTTGAAAAATAGGAGAATGCAAGCGAAATAAGGGAAGATGAGGATTTCGAAACCATCGACCAGATTCTTTATTTTTTAATTATGTTCGTTTTTTATCAAATCTATTTTGGTGTTAAGACACCAAAATAGATTTGATAAAACTAGTGTTATGTAACAACACTAGTCACGCGGGCTATTATTTATCGTATTTAAGTGACTTGGTGTCAAAAATCCTTGGCCCTTTATCAGATAAATGTTTGCTGGAAGATTTATTTCATGTCTCGTCGGCACAAGACGGAAATCCGAACGGGAGTAAAAAAAAGAAAACGAAAAATAAATAACTTTTATCAAGTTATTTTTTTTACTTATCTTCCACTCCTATTTAAAGATCGAATTGCTTGATTTTTTTTCTTACCAACTAACCGGGAAAATAATGAACAGTTTATTTCTATGAAGCAGTAAAGAGTGACTTACTAATCAGAATTTTGTTCCAATGCCCATATTTTATTCCTACGAATATATATATATATATATATATATATATATATATATATATATATATATATATATATATATAGTAAGTTATAAAATGTATATGGCGATTAAGCTACACTGAATATTCCGCGGTTCATCCACTCTAGGACTCTAGAGTGGATGAAACGCGGAATATTCAGTGTAGCTTAATCGCCATATACATTTTATAACTTACTAACTAGCTCTACCTACGTATTGAGCACTTTTGAAGTAAATACTTAAAGTTTACGCATAAATCTATACTATCGTATATTAATTTTATGTGAGTAAGTTAAGTAGTTATATATATATATATATATATATATATATATATATATATATATATAAGTCACTGAAGTCTTTTGAACTAAGATAGATTATTTATTTTGGATGAATCTTTCTGTAATTTGGACACTCTCTGACTAAGACATTGGGGAATTTAAAAAAATGCTAAAATTTAAGCGATCTTTATTGATGGAAAATAATGTCTTTTAAATGTTGGCCATTTTCAGCATCGCATATTTGTTCCTTTTCCAAAATACTGTTCATGACAGATTGCAGAATCTCTGGATTACGCTTAAACGCTCTTACTTTGTTCCTGGTGTTTTCTTTCAATTCTTGCAGGGTTTGGGGTTTGTTAACAAACCTTTCTTTAAGATATCCCCCACAAGAAAAAGTTGGCGCTAGTCAAGTCTGTGAGACGTGGTGATAATTTGACATTGCCAATTAAATATCTAATGGCGAAGCTGAAAACGGGCAATATTTAAAAGAAATTATTTTTTATAAATAAAGATTGTTTGAATTTTACATTAATTTTAAACAATTTTCCAATCTCTTAGTGAAATTGTGTTAAAGTATAGAAATACATTCTCAAAAAATATCTATTTAAGTTCAAAACCCTTGAATATGTTTTGGCCCTCTCTCTCTCTCTCTGTCTCTCACTCTCTCTCTTTCTCTCTCGCTCTCTCGCTCTCTCTCATTCTTTCTCGATATATATTATTTAATGTGTTTACATAAAGTTTTACAATGAGATATATTATGCACGAGTACAGATAGATATTAAGAATTTTAGGCTGACGATTTTTTTTACAGAAACGAAGCGCGGAAGATTCTTTTTAGATTAATTGCTATTATCTATTTTTATATCTTACAATATAAACTCATGTGTTGATATACATATACTTTCACCTACCTACTTTGCCGACGGACCAAAATAGCGTAACATTCTCGTCTAAGTGGCTGAGTCTCCATCCTAGCTTGAGGTAGTTGCTAGTTTAGCCATACTGAAATTAATTAAGCAAAACAGTCTTCATGTGGGCTCATGAATTAGACACATCCAAGCTCCGGATGGGCGAAACTCGAGTCTTGGACTTCTTGTTTGTTGGCTTTCTTGGCTCATGTGGGCTGTGAGGTTCGTTCAGCTGTGGAAAATAATTATATATTCTCTCACACTTTCTCTCTCTCTCTCTCTCTCTCTATATATATATATATATATATATATATATGTATATATATATATATATATATGTGTGTGTGTGTGTGTGTGTGTGTGTGTGTGTGTGTGTCGATAAAATTACCTATTCGAAATTCCCAATTGCATTATAATTACCAATTCCGTTTGTTTTTAAATGTATTAAGTTTCAGATTTGTTTTTATTTCTACTTTACGGTACACTACTGTAATTACTGTAAAACTCATAAACCGTATGCATATATTTACGAAAAATTACAATGTGTGCTTATATTTACGAAAAATTACAATGTGTGCATATATTCACGAAAAATGACAAGGTGGGCATATATTTACGAAAAATTTCAAGGTGTGTATATATTTACAAAATATTACAAGGTGTGCAGATATTTACGAATCATTTCAACGTGTGCATATATTTACGAAAAATTACAAGGTGTGCATATATTTACGAAAAATTACAGCGTGTGCATAGATTTACGAAAAATTACAAGGTGTGCATATATTTACGGAAAATTACAAGGTGTGCATATATTTACGAAAAATTACAAGGTGTGCATATATGTACGAAAAATTACAACGTGTGCATATATTTACGAAAAATTACAAGGTGTGCATATATTTACGGAAAATTACAAGGTGTGCATATATTTACAAAAATTATAATGTGTGCGCATATGTTTACGAAAAATTACAAGGTGTGCATATATATACGAAAATTACAAGGTGTGCATATATTTACGAAAAATTTCAACGTGCGCATATATTTACGAAAAATTACAATGTTTGCATATATTTACGTAAAAATTACGCGTGCATATATTTACGAAAAAATTACGTGTGCATATGTTTACGAAAAATTACAAGGTGTGAATGTATTTACGAAAAATGACAAGGTGCGAATGTATTTAGGAAAAATTACGTGTGCATACATTTACGAAATATTACAACGTGTGCATATATTTATGAAAAATTACAACGTGTTTCGAAGTTATATATATACACACACACACACACACACATATATATATATATATATATATTTAGCAAAAATGGTGATTAGTAAAAACTAGAAGAAAGCGCTCAATACAATTGCACGCATATATATTTTTATTACCGTTTTATTCGCTAGAGTTACACGTGTTTTTGTTACCGAATCGTACTAACGACCTAGTAACTTCATCAGACGTTATAGAAATGGTTATTATGATTAGAAAAAACGATATCAGAAGAAGCAAAGAAGGGGAAAAGGGAGAATTCCAATTCTAATTCAACAGCAGTTACGTTTTAAGACTTAATAAACATTAAAAAGTGGTGGGAACGAGAGGGGTTAAGATGTTTTACCAGACACGGATAGGAATAAAGAAATGGGGGAGAGAGAGGGAGATGTTGAAAAAGAACGAAAGGAGGTAAGACTAGTAAGATTTAAAGGTGAGGGTAGGGAAAAAGAAAGAGAGGAATCAGAGCTAAAACTAAGAACTAAAGGGAGAAGGAGAAAGAGAAGCTGTTCAAGATGTGGCTCTTACTAGTGGACCGTAGCGGTTAGTTGTTGGATACATGTCATACAAAGTTTGCACACGTTAAAAGTTTTGCCGATTGGGAGGGGTCCATTGTTTGCAATCACTAAGGTTCTTCATCTCAAGCAGACTTAGTTACATCCAACTGAAGTGCATTTATCTATTTAAATGCATTGACTATAAAATGTCTCTAAGAAATTAAGTGAATTAAAAATTGCCAGGTATGGATTGAATGAATATAACAGGATATGAAATAATAATAATAATTTTATTATTATTATTATTATTATTATTATTATTATTATTATTATTATTATTATTATTATTATTAACTATTTATTATTATCTTTATTATCATTGTGTATTTTTTATATCATCCTACATGTATACATTGAATTCCAAATGTGAACATTAAGCCGATAAATTCAGAAAATATGTAAACAAACATTTTATTTCTTTCCGAAAACTGTTGTTTTTATTTATTTATTTATTTTTTTTTTTGCGAATTAAGAGAATTACATTAACTCGATAAAATTGGGCACCTGATGGTCACTGGCATTCTTTACATTTAATTAGTGGTTCCCCGACAAAAGGTGGGTAGACTTTTAAATTCACCCTTGTGTGTTCGTCCGTTTATCCGTCGTCTGTCCGCACTTTTCTCAAGAACTACATTTTGGAATTTTTTGAAATTTTGCATAAACATTAAACATGCTATTAGCAAAAAGTAACAGGACGGATTTTCCGGGAAAAATCCGGCTTTCCCCTATAAGGGTGTCTTTCGGATTATATATGGATTTTTATCAAGTTTTCTGAAAAGTTGTAACTAACTGATTTTTATATAATTTTGTTTGTTTATACTTCGCTATAACTCTTGGGTGTGCCTCAGGCCTCTTTTAGGCTAATAAAAACACTCTATTTTGGAACTATTTTACCATATTTGTCCAAATTTTTCTGTGTATGTCTATGTAGCAGTTTTGCATGGTGCTGAACTCAAAATCAAATATGTTAAGGCCTTGGAGAATTTTGGGGCTTAATGATGAACTTAGTCATTTCTTTTTTTGCATGGTGCAGAACTGAAATTAACATATGCGAAGGCCTAAACCTGCACCGTTTGTTCATTTTCACCAGGATTTGACATACTCTGGAGCCTTTTGGGATTAAATGTGGAGGGAGAACTTAGTCATTTTTTATGCCTCGTTCATTGTACGGTCATGGGGAACCATGCCTGCTTCACTTGTTATTATTTATTTTTAATTTCGTTCTTAACAATAAGGATTTTTTTCGCAATATTAAGATTCTGCAATAAACTTGTGACTTCGAGATAGATATTAAAAAAAAAAAGCATCGCTTTCTTCCGTGCAATATCTTTATCTTTTGCTGTCAGATCTTAATTCTCCACAATCATATACGCAGCTCGATCACCAAACATAATAGCCTGTTACTTACAACATTCGATCATCATCTCCACGAAAAATGTTGCATATATTTACTATTTACTTATAATCATATTTATTGACTATTCCCGAATTTAGAAAAAACAAAAAAACAAAAAACAAAAACTTTAATTTTAGGCAATTCCCAATCTCTTATTATGTTTACGTCAATTATTCTCACTTTTCTTAGTCTACGTCTTTTAACCTAGCTTTTGCTTTTACAGTATCGGATTAGGTCTTTTGTACATGTCGCGCCCTCTTTCTCTAACCCTCTCTGTCTCCCTCTGATACACACGCTTTTCCTATTTTTATTATAGTGATTTAGCTATCAACCGAACATTGAAATTGTCAATTATAAGCACTAGTAAATATCATCACAACTGAGTTTCAAAAGAATATACACACACGCACAAACACACACACCCACACACACAAACACGTACACGCACACGCGTGTGCGCACACGCGTGTTTTATGAAGCACTCTTAATAACCTCGTAAAATTTTTTATTAGTGCGCATTTTTGAATACCTTAAGCCTGGTGTATATACGAGAGGCGTGCAATAATAAATGCCCCAGACCCACTTCCCATAGCAGTAGAGCAACGAAACTTGGCACAGTTATTAGTCTTCTTCTACAAAGGAACCACCCAGTTTGATGCAGCTCTGGAGAGCGGTTTTTGTAGAACACCCCAGGTTGGTCCACCAACCACGACATGACTTCAGAAATCAAGGCTGCATCATCTAGGAAACGCTTTCCTTTCAAAAACAACTTCATGGCTGGGAATAAGTGAAAGTCAGAGGGTGCAAGGTCAGGAAAGTAGGGAGGATGGGGAGATTTCATAAACACACGGCCGTGCTTCTGATCTGGCGACATACGAGTTGTGGACCGGAGCGTTGTCCTGCAGGAGGAGGGCACCTTTGCTAATCTTGCCCCGCCTCTTGATTTTGATAGCTTCCCTTAATTTCCTCCAAAGTGAAGCATAATAGGCTCCTGTAATTGTGGTACCCTTTGCCAGGAAATCTGTCATCACTACTCCGTCCTGGTCCTGGAAGACTGTGAGCATGACCTTACTAGCGGTGGGCTTCGCCCTTGCCTTCTTTGGAGGCGGTGAGTCCAAGTGCTTCCACTGAATTGACTGGGCTTTAGTCTATGGATCATAGTGATAGACCCAGGTTTCAACCTGTGTAATCAGTCTTTTGAAAAACTTTGACTCATCTTCTTGGCCCATCTCCAAATTCATCCTCGAGCACTCGACGCATTCTCGCTTCTGGAATGGTGTGAGCAACCTGGGAATCCATCTGGCAGACAGCTTATGGTCATAAATGATAGTTTTCACAGACCCTGTACTAATCTTGACATCTTGGGCTATTTGACGAATAGTAATGCGCCGATCTTCCAAAATGGTAGCCTCAACTTGACGGACAGATGCCTCGTCAATGACATAAGGGGGGCGACTAGGTCTGAGAGCTGTTTCCACAGACTTCCGGCCATGTTTGAATTCACGATGCCAACGTTTTACAAGGTCATATGATGGGGCATTATCACCATAAGTTTCTTTCATTTCATCAAAAGTCTCCTGCGTTGTGCGTCCTATATATATATATATATATATATATATATATATATATATATATATATTCACGTTTAAGATGTTCAAAAGTAGGGACTAATGATTACAACGAGATTGTTAGATAGTGCTTGATAACAAGAGCAACATATTTTTATCATTTATTTGAGGGTAAACAGTTACATTTGGTCGCTACCAACAACCATCTGCTTCAGCCATGGCGTCGAATGTTTCAGAGTCGCCTGACGAAGTCTCAATGACTGAAACAAATGGCTGCTTGTAGTGACCAAATGTAACTGTCTACCCTAGACTAAATAATAAAAAATCTCTCTCTCTATTTCTCTCTCTCTCTCTCTCTATATATATATATATATATATACATATATATATATATATATATATATATATATATATATATATATATATATAACGTACCACCTATCTTCCCCGAATAGCTCCATTTACCAACACCTTACAGCACATGCCACCCCAAAAACTGAATTTAGGAATATACTAATTAAATGCACTACCATTTTCGGCGCTTCACACTGTAATCTGCGCCTTCAAATCATTGAAGCCCTATTCATCAACAACCAATAATACGTCTCAATATGAAAGGGGACGACACGCTTACGTGCTTTTAATGATTTTAAACGATTTTAATCGTCTTTTCAATAGATTCATTAACGCAATTATTATTCATCACTCGCCTGATGACGACTTATGGAAGTCGAAAACACGCGACTACGGCAATTTGTTTTTTTTACACGCGAAAAACACGTTCGATAATTATCCCGCCAAAAAGAACAAAAAATAGATTGCAGAAGAAACAAACATGAATTGGCTCAGCTGTTCATTGAAGTATGCATTAGAAAAAATACTGTCCAAGTATAGTAATGTGTGTATGTGTATTTGTACTGTGGGTTAATATTCAAAACCCAAAAGACGTATGTAATTCACACACGTATGTGTTTTATTTATTTTCCTAGTAAAAAGCAATACGCCTAGCTATCGAAAACACATTGAAATAATTTATTATAAGCATTAGAAAATATCACCACAAGTATTAATACTATTCTATTCACTTAGTGATAAATAGACAAACGTAATTGTAAGATCATGAGAGAGAAAGAGAGAGAGAGAGAGAGAGAGAGAGATGAAGAAAGAAAGAATTGATTCATGAACAGAACGAGTTTTTTTTTTAATCATTGCTTTAATTTAATAGGCTCTGCAAACCCTCTGATCCCCATCTGGCATCAATTGAAATGGAGGGCTCTCATCTTGGAGAAGCTTCATTTTTTGACAAGCTTCTGTGCTTGATCTTTACTCCTGGTTTGAAATGGGACACGTACATCAAATCTGTTTCCAAGTTCTCTGGAAAAACTGTGCGCTCGTTCTACCACTCCAGTAGATATCTCACTGCTGATGCAATTCTGTATCTATATAAAAGCCGAGTTCGTCCAAGGATGGAGTATTTTTGCCATATTTTGGAAATAGCTACTAGAAGCAGCCTATCTTGCCTTAACAGCATACAAAATAGACTTTATAGCTTAGTGGGTGATGCCCTTTTCTCTTCCCTGTACCCTCTTTCCCACAGAAAGGACGTTGCGAGCCTGTCTTTGTTTTATCATTATTTCCATGACAAGTGCTCGTCTGAGCTCTAATCCCTGGTCGCTCTTCGCTAATCTTTCATGAAAAACACCCGTCTAGCTGAATCCACTGTCAACAATTTCCCCACTCTTTGACTGTGTCTAAGTCAAACGTAGAATCCATGAACAGAGCATCTTTCTTAGAACTACACGCCTGTGGAGCTCTCTTCCGTTTGACTGTTTTCCAGCTGACTACAACTTGGTTGTCTTCAAGTCCAACATAAACAAATTCTTGATGAATGCACCTTTAAGTAATCCAATCTACCAAATTTCTATTACTAACGATTACTACGATATTATCCCATTGATTACTGTACACTCAATAACCTTTATCCTCGGGTGGCCTCCGGGCCTTGATAAGTGGTGACTCCTACGTAAAAAAACACCCTAAAAACTCATTTTCCATGATTATAATACTTGAGTTCATCGGCTTGCTCAACAGGTTATACACACACACGCACGCACACACACACACACACACACACATATATATATATATATATATATATATATATATATATATATATATATGCGCCAGAATTACTCAAATCCTAAATTAAGTATGTTGCTGACTCTCATAAAGAGAAGGACTTTGTCATTTTCCCCACTTGACTTGTTCAGTAGTGTGCACAAGTGGTTGTCCATGTAGGGGGTCCGCCACTCACTCTGTTCGCCAATCCACGTTGGCTGTACACGTTGCTTAAGTTGAAATTGGAAAAGACTCCAATTCCATCCCAACTTCCGCTTCTTACAGAGCGTCGCCATTAACCAACGTCAAAATGGTCTACTTCACATAAACACGTGCGACTTTAAAATAAACACACACACGCACATACACACACGCGTGCGCGCACATAATAATTATTATTTATATTTTTAAAACCAAAAGATGTATATAATTCACACTCATAAGATTTTATCTATGAAGGAAATAGATAAAACCAAAATAGAGATATCTAAATTCTGCAAACATGTAAAAAAAAAAGGAGATTTATTGTAGTGTTTATAGGCACCGACACGAAAACATAAATAATATTCAAAATACACCTGAGAACACTTCCTACGTCGTCAAATGGTATTATACAGGGTAGAGCAATAAAATTATCGCCTTAGAAAAGACGACATGATTCCATTTCCGTTAGGAGCATTCTATCATGTCTGAAAGTAACACACTGTTCAACGAGCGAGATTGGAGATGTGCCGCTGTACAACACAGGCTCTCTACCGATCCAGGTTATGTGAACAGGACCATTGCCAATACTTTCAAAATGCAAATCCGGGCAGTTGAATTATTGAGGGCACAGCTCGACACATCGGACGACCCACGGCAATGACCTTTGGTGTGGCTTCCAGTGCGGGCCACATCATGCCACCTCACATCTTAGAAGTCGGCTCGATAGTAAACATTAAAGTGTATCTGAATATGCTAAAGAGTGTTGTGATACCCTAGTGCAATCAGGTAGCCGCTGGCAGACCCTGGGCGAGGCAACAGGACTCGGCGCCGGCCCACGTCCAAAGAGACCCAAGCTTGAAAGCTTGAAAGAAAGAGTGCTACGACTTTGTACTCTTCTTCTACTACCCCCTCATCCATGAACTGAAACCGCTAGACTACTTCGTTTAGTTATATGTCGAGAACATCACAAAGATGACCTCTCATAACACCAAATCCAGTCTGATCGCCGCCATCCGCCGAGTATTCGGATAGCTTCCGCAAGCAATTAGGGAAAAGGAATGCTTTCAATTCTGTACCCGTATAAAAGTGGTGAGTGAGGCTGAAGGCATCCACATAAAATAGATGTCAGCTCTGTTACATAATCAAGTTTCAATAAAATAAAAAATCAAGTTGACTGAATTCGCTTTTTGTTAAATACAAGTCTTCAAATAAAGCTGTAATGTTGTTTTCTTTAGGGCGACAAATTACTCGTTCCACTCTGTTCGTGTTTGTCTATCTGTACAGGTAAATGAAATGAAAGTCGTGTTTGTCTATCTGTGCAGCCAGGTAAATGAAATCAAGGTCGTGTTTGTCTATCTGTACAGCCAGGTAAATGAAATGAAGGTCGTGTTTGTCTATCTGTACAGCCAGGTAAATGAAATGAAGGTCGTGTTTGTCTACCTGTACAGCTATATGAAATAAAGGTCGCGTTTGTCTATATGTGCAGCCAGGTAAATGAAATGAAGGTCGTGTTTGTCTATCTCTACATCCAGGTAAATGAAATGAAGGTCGTGTTTTTCTATCTGTATATCCAGGTAAATGAAATAAGGGTCGCGTTTGTCTATCTGTACAGCCAGGTAAATGAAATGAAGGTCGTGTTTGTCTATCTGTACAGACAGGTAAATGAAATGAAGGTCGTGTTTGTCTATCTGTACAGCCAGGTAAATGAAATGAAGGTCGTGTTTGTCTATCTGTACAGCCAGGTAAATGAAATGAAGGTCGTGTTTGTCTATCTGTACAGCCAGGTAAATGAAATGAAGGTTGTGTTTGTCTATATGTGCAGGCAGGTAAATGAAATGAAGGTCGCGTTTGTCTATCTGTACAGACAGGTAAATGAAATGAAGGTCGTGTTTGTCTATCTGTACAGCCAGGTAAATGAAATGAAGGTCGTGTTTGTCTATCTGTACAGCCAGGTAAATGAAATGAAGGTCGTGTTTGTCTATCTGTACAGCCAGGTAAATGAAATGAAGGTACTGTTTGTCTATCTCTACAGCAAGGTAAATGAAATAAGGGTCGCGTTTGTCTATCTGTACAGCCAGGTAAATGAAATGAAGGTCGTGTTTGTCTATCTGTACAGCCAGGTAAATGAAATGAAGGTCGTGTTTGTCTATCTGTACAGCCAGGTAAATGAAATGAAGGTCGATTTTGTCTATCTGTACAGCCAGGTAAGTGAAATGAAGGTCGTGTTTGTCTATCTGTACAGCCAGGTAAATGAAATGAAGGTCGTGTTTGTCTATCTTTACAGCCAGCTAAATGAAATGAAGGTCGTGTTTGTCTATCTGTACAGCCAGGTAAATGAAATGAAGGTCGTGTTTGTCTATCTGTACAGCCAGGTAAATGAAATGAAGGTCGTGTTTGTCTATCTGTACAGCCAGGTAAATGAAATGAAGGTCGTGTTTGTCTATCTGTACAGCCAGGTAAATGAAATGAAGGTCGTGTGTGTCTATCTGTACAGCCAGGTAAATGAAATGAAGGTTGTGTGTGTCTATCTGTACAGCCAGGTAAATGAAATGAAGGTCGTGTTTGTCTATCTGTACAGCCAGGTAAAGGAAATGAAGGTCGTGTTTGTCTATCTGTACAGCCAGGTAAATGAAATGAAGGTCGTGTTTGTCTATCTGTACAGCCAGGTAAATGAAATGAAGGTCGTGTTTGTCTATCTGTACAGCCAGGTAAATGAAATGAAGGTCGTGTTTGTCTATCTGTACAGCCAGGTAAATGAAATGAAGGTCGTGTGTGTCTATCTGTACAGCCAGGTAAATAAAATGAAGGTTGTGTGTGTCTATCTGTACAGCCAGGTAAATGAAATGAAGGTCGTGTTTGTCTATCTGTACAGCCAGGTAAATGAAATGAAGGTCGTGTTTGTCTATCTGTACAGCCGAGTAAATGAAATGAAGGTCGTGTTTGTCTATCTGTACAGCCAGGTAAATGAAATGAAGGTCGTGTTTGTCTATCTGTACAGCCAGGTAAATGAAATTAAGGTCGTGTTTGTCTATCTGTACAGCCAGGTAAATGAAATGAAGGTTGTGTTTGTCAATCTGTACAGCCAGGTAAATGAAATTAAGGTCGTGTTTGTCTATCTGTACAGCCAGGTAAATGAAATGAAGGTCGTGTTTGTCTATCTGTACAGCCAGGTAAATGAAATGAAGGTCGTGTGTGTCTATCTGTACAGCCAGGTAAATGAAATGAAGGTCGTGTTTGTCTATCTTTACAGCCAATTAAATCTAATGAAGGTCGTGTTTGTCTATCTGTACATCCAGGTTAATGAAATGAAGGTCGTGTTTGTCTATCTGTACATCCAGGTAAATGAAATGAAGGTCGTGTTTGTCTATCTGTACAGCCAGGTAAATGAAATGAAGGTCGTGTTTGTCTATCTGTACAGCCAGGTAAATGAAATGAAGGTCGTGTTTGTCTATCTGTACATCCAGGTAAATGAAATGAAGGTTGTGTTTGTCTATCTGTACAGCCAGGTAAATGAAATGAAGGTCGTGTTTGTCTATCTGTACAGCCAGGTAAATGAAATGAAGGTCGTGTTTTTCTATCAGTACCGCCAGGTAAATGAAATGAAGGTCGTGTTTGTCTATCTGTACAGCCAGGTAAATGAAATGAAGGTCGTGTTGTCTAGCTGTACAGCCAGGTAAATGAAATGAAGGTCGTGTTTGTCTATCTGTACAGCCAGGTAAAACAAATGAAGGTCGTGTTTGTCTATCTGTACAGCCAGGTAAATGAAATGAAGGTCGTGTTTGTCTATCTGTACAGCCAGGTAAATGAAATGAAGGTCGTGTTTGTCTATCTGTACAGCCAGGTAAATTAAATGAAGGTCGTGTGTGTCTATCTGTACAGCCAGGTAAATGAAATGAAGGTCGTGTTTGTCTATCTGTACAGCCAGGTAAATGAAATGAAGGTCGTGTGTGTCTATCTGTACAGCCAGGTAAATGAAATAAAGGTCGTGTTTGTCTATCTGTACAGCCAGGTAAATGAAATGAAGGTCGTGTTTGTCTATCTGTACAGCCAGGTAAATGAAATGAAAGTCCTGTTTTTCTATCTGTACAGCCAGGTAAATTAAATGAAGGTCGTGTGTGTCTATCTGTACAGCCAGGTAAATGAAATGAAGGCCGTGTTTGTCTATCTGTACAGCCAGGTAAATGAAATGAAGGTCGCGTTTGTCTATCTGTACAGCCAGGTAAATGAAATGAAGGTCAGGTTTGTCTATCTGTACAGCCAGGTAAATGAAATGAAGGTCGTGTTTGTCTATCTGTACAGCCAGGTAAATGAAATGAAGGTCGTGTTTGTCTATATGTACAGCCAGGTAAATGAAATGAATGGTCGTGTTTCTCTATCTGTACATCCAGGTAAATGAAATGAGGGTCGTGTTTGTCTATCTGTACAGCCAGGTAAATGAAATGAAGGTCGTGTGTGTCTATCTGTACAGCCAGGTAAATGAAATGAAGGTCGTGTTTGTCTATCTGTACAGCCAGGTAAATGAAATGAAGGTCGTGTTTGTCTATCTGTACAGCCAGGTAAAACAAATGAAGGTCGTGTTTGTCTATCTGTACAACCAGGTAAATGAAATGAAGGTCGTGTGTGTCTATCTGTACAGCCAGGTAAATGAAATGAAGGTCGTGTTTGTCTATCTGTACAGCCAGGTAAATGAAATGAAGGTCGTGTTTGTCTATCTGTACAGCCAGGTAAATGAAATGAAGGTCGTGTTTGTCTATCTGTACAGCCAGGTAAATGAAATGAAGGTCGTGTTTGTCTATCTGTACAGCCAGGTAAATGAAATGAAGGTCGTGTTTGTCTATCTGTACAGCCAGGTAAATGAAATGAAGGTCGTGTTTGTCTATCTGTACAGCCAGGTAAATGAAACGAAGGTCGTGTTTGTCTATCTGTACAGCCAGGTAAATGAAATGAAGGTCGTGTTTGTCTATCTGTACATCCAGGTAAATGAAATGAAGGTTTTGTTTGTCTATCTGTACAGCCAGGTAAATGAAATGAAGGTCGTGTTTGTCTATCTGTACAGCCAGGTAAATGAAATGAAGGTCGTGTTTTTCTATCAGTACCGCCAGGTAAATGAAATGAAGGTCGTGTTTGTCTATCTGTACAGCCAGGTAAATGAAATGAAGGTCGTGTTGTCTAGCTGTACAGCCAGGTAAATGAAATGAAGGTCGTGTTTGTCTATCTGTACAGCCAGGTAAAACAAATGAAGGTCGTGTTTGTCTATCTGTACAGCCAGGTAAATGAAATGAAGGTCGTGTTTGTCTATCTGTACAGCCAGGTAAATGAAATGAAGGTCGTGTTTGTCTATCTGTACAGCCAGGTAAATGAAATGAAGGTCGTGTGTGTCTATCTGTACAGCCAGGTAAATGAAATAAAGGTCGTGTTTGTCTATCTGTACAGCCAGGTAAATGAAATGAAGGTCGTGTTTGTCTATCTGTACAGCCAGGTAAATGAAATGAAAGTCCTGTTTTTCTATCTGTACAGCCAGGTAAATTAAATGAAGGTCGTGTGTGTCTATCTGTACAGCCAGGTAAATGAAATGAAGGCCGTGTTTGTCTATCTGTACAGCCAGGTAAATGAAATGAAGGTCGCGTTTGTCTATCTGTACAGCCAGGTAAATGAAATGAAGGTCGTGTTTGTCTATCTGTACAGCCAGGTAAATGAAATGAAGGTCGTGTTTGTCTATCTGTACAGCCAGGTAAATGAAATGAAGGTCGTGTTTGTCTATATGTACAGCCAGGTAAATGAAATGAATGGTCGTGTTTCTCTATCTGTACATCCAGGTAAATGAAATGAGGGTCGTGTTTGTCTATCTGTACAGCCAGGTAAATGAAATGAAGGTCGTGTGTGTCTATCTGTACAGCCAGGTAAATGAAATGAAGGTCGTGTTTGTCTATCTGTACAGCCAGGTAAATGAAATGAAGGTCGTGTTTGTCTATCTGTACAGCCAGGTAAAACAAATGAAGGTCGTGTTTGTCTATCTGTACAACCAGGTAAATGAAATGAAGGTCGTGTTTGTCTATCTGTACAGCCAGGTAAATGAAATGAAGGTCGTGTTTGTCTATCTGTACAGCCAGGTAAATGAAATGAAGGTCGTGTTTGTCTATCTGTACAGCCAGGTAAATGAAATGAAGGTCGTGTTTGTCTATCTGTACAGCCAGGTAAATGAAATGAAGGTCGTGTTTGTCTATCTGTACAGCCAGGTAAATGAAATGAAGGTCGTGTTTGTCTATCTGTACAGCCAGGTAAATGAAATGAAGGTCGTGTTTGTCTATCTGTACAGCCAGGTAAATGAAACGAAGGTCGTGTTTGTCTATCTGTACAGCCAGGTAAATGAAATGAAGGTCGTGTTTGTCTATCTGTAAAGCCAGGTAAATGAAATGAAGGTCGTGTTTGTCTATCTGTACAGCCAGGTAAATGAAATGAAGGTCGCGTTTGTCTATCTGTACAGCCAGGTAAATGAAATGAAGGTCGTGTTTGTCTATCTGTACAGCCATGTAAATGAAATGAAGGTTGTGTTTGTCTTTCTGTACAGCCAGGTAAATGAAATGAAGGTCGTGTTTGTCTATCTGTACAGCCAGGTAAATGAAATGAAGGTCGTGTTTGTCTATCTGTACAGCCAGGTAAATGAAATGAAGGTCGTGTTTGTCTATCTGTACAGCCAGGTAAATTAAATGAAGGTCTTGTTCTAAACTGGAGTACTGCTGCCCCATGCAGATAGAAACTGCTCGCCACGCCTATTCTGTCTTTACAGAGTTAAAAACTGATTTCGAAACCTATTCTCTTCCTTGCAACCTATTTCCCACAGAAGAGACGTTCTAGCCTGCCTCTACACTACTGTTATTTTCATGGCATGTTCTATTCTGAGCCCTTATCCATGGTTTTCCCTTGCCAAACTTTCACAAAAACATATTCCACTAGCTACAACCACTATCAAACAATTTTCCTCTCTCTCTAAATGTGTCCCAATCAAATTACATGAACAAAGTTTCTCTCCTAGAACTGCCCGCTTGTGAAACACTCTTCTGGCCTGTTTTCCGACCGACTGTAATATCGTAGCCTTCAAGTCCAATGCAAACAAGTTTTTTATTGAACCGTCCCTTTAAATAATCATTTCTTCTCAACTCACACCATTATCGATTACTATACTACCACCTTACATTTATCAACCCTTATCCTCGAGTAGCTTTCTGGATTCTATGAGTGGTTACTCCTGTGTAAAAAAGCCATACCCCAAGATCACATTCAACCCTTATCGAGTAATATTCTACCACTAATAAATCAGAAAATGTTAGGTCTCTAAGCCTATCTCTGGATTTTTTGCATTTTATCCGATAAAACAAACGGGAGACGAACAAAAAAAAACTTTATATATTATGAACGTACAAAACAGATAATCATGCGACTAATACTAATGGTTAGTATATTCGTATCAATAAAATTTATTGAGTTGTAATCATCCGTAGAAACTCAAAACCTATAAAGAAAACGAACGCGAAACTACTTTATAGCAAGCAAATTATTAAAATGTTGAAAACTGTATGCAAATATAACTGAAATTCTGAACTTGCAGAATCCTTTACTTTGATGGAATAAATTCCTCGTTGGTGATTGCATACAATAATTGAAATGTACTGAGTTCTTTTGGAATCAGGGGAATTTAATGGGTTTTTATACAGATTAAATGTGATTAAAGTTATAGGAATAAATCTACTTGAATAGAAAGTTTAAAATTCCTAGGAGAGACATTAATGTACATATAGACAGATACACACACACACACACACACACACACACACACACACACACACACCATATATATATATATATATAAATGTTTTATTTTTTAGATAAAACGGTAATAAAAAAATAAAACACATATTTGCTCTACAATAGTACTGAGAACTGTCTTCAAGTTTTTACTAATTACCAGTTTTACCGAATATATATATATATATATATATATATATATATATATATATATATATATATATATATATATACTAGCATTTCAGCCCGGCGTTGCCCGGGTGTTCGGATGTGTATGGTGAGCAAAAAAAAAAAAGTGGTAGTAGGAAGGCAAGCTCGAACCCATACCGCAAAGGAGGAAAAGAACGGGGTAAAACCTAACGTTAACAACCACCGCCAAACCGGAAGCGACATTTATTTTGAAAATTAAGGCTGGACAATATAAAGGAGAGGATAACTTTCAATAATATCGGCGAAAAAAGTGACCCCCCATGTAGAAAAGTGCCTAGTTGAAGGGGAAGATATTATTGTTTTTAGCCAATTTTTCGATATTTGTCGTATGAAAGGTCGAACTTAAAAACGATACTGATCTTGGTAAAATCCGTCGCCTCTATTGAAAGTTTAAGGCAGACATGCAAAATACATACATACTTACATACATACATACATACATACATTTATATATTGGTAACTAAAAATTTTCGAACAAAACTGATGAAAAAGCTTGCCCTATCTCTGAATACCCTTTATGTAAAATTTCAAATGTTTAGACCAGAAATTGTCTGAGTAATTTGGTATAGACCGCAGACGTAAATTTTTTTTTAAATTTGACCCCTATTATGACCCCTTAAAATTTATAGTTTCGGGCTCAAATCATTTTATTAAGTTAGATCCAGGTTCAAGGAACCTATATCTAAAATTTCAAGTGTCTAGACCCAAAATTGTCGGAGGAGTTTGGTAGAGTTCTTAAAGGTCAAATCGTTGAAATTTGACCCCTTAACAGCCAAATTTCTGGCTGACACCCGTCACATCGATTTTCCCAAATCTCAGTACCCGGTATTTCAAATTTCGAGTCTATAGACTAAAAATTGACAGAGTTATTGCGTAGGGAAATGTACACAGACAGACAGACACACAGACAGACAGACAGACACGTTCACTTTTATAGATATATATATATATAATATATATATATATATATATATATCCAAAACTCTGACCTTGATGGAGAGAAAACTAAAATTTGCTGTTATGGTTTTAAATGATCTGAACAGCAAGGGGAGACTTGATTACAAATATTTCTCATGTGCTATATCTCCCCTTTTTGGGAAATAGGGTACAATTATGAATGGCCTGTGCATGTGGCTTAATCCTTATCCACTCCTTATGAATATATTTGGAATCAAGTCTCCCCATCCTATTATTTTTGATCATTTGAAACGATAGCAGCAAGTCTTTGCCTCTCCTTCATGATGGCCGGATGTTTTCAGGAAATTTCAAATATTTTGTAATTCATAGCCACAACAAGGAAAACAAATGACTACGATTGAAACATTTTATAGCTGAAAAAAAGAGCAAAAAGTTCTGGATGATGTATGATCCCTTAATGTGCGACCTCAAGGCCAAATGTCACATAGACTTTTACACAATTAATTTTCCAACGAGCTTTTATTGCTTAAATTCTTATCAATAGTCGCTGAGATTTGGAGCTTATAAAATTGCTAAAGAATATGGTATATCTATCTATCTCCTTCTCTCGCTCTCTCTTTCTTTCTTTCTCTCTCTCTCTCTCTCTCTCTCTCTATATATATATATATATATATATATATATATATATATGGATATATCTAAACTTGTAGCCAAATTGAATACTGAAATGCTCATATCTTTGGTTATATGGGACGAAACTACATGAGAATTTGCAGGCTTTTTGAAGATCACCACACTACTCTATAGTTAAAATTTTATGACAAATCGTGAAAAAAACCCCAAAAAACTATATATTCACACCAATAAATTATTTCAAAATTTGTCTATATTTGTATGTATAGTGTCCTGGCAGGCTAGCTTCAGTTTTGCTGCTTCTATTGATGCCCCTGTACCCTTGCCAGAGCACTAATATGTATATATATATATATATATATATATATATATATATATATATATATATATATATATATATATATATAAAGGCTTCCTTCAGTCTTGACAGACTATGGATACCCACTGTAAAGGGTGCCTGCGCGTGAAATTTGTGTGGCAAGAGTTGCGCAAACTCCAACCACGCCTCTCCTGAGTCAACATTGTTGCATACCAGTGGCAAGTTGAGGTACAAGATGACTGGTAACAATGTCGAGGTGAGCGGAGAGCACATACAGCGCCTAGAATTCCCAAATGGTCACCCATCTGGTATTAGCCAGGCTCAACGTTGCTTAACTTCGGTGATCTGACGAGAACCCGTGTGTCAACGTGATTATGCCGTACACACACACACACACACACACACACACAACATATATATATATATGTGTGTGTGTGTGTGTGTTGTTTTATTTGTGTGTGATTTATAATGAATTTGGTGTTTGTATAGGTGTTAAGACCCCCTAATTTGGCAAACTTCTGAAATTAACATTCACTTCTGCTCTTAAATGCCGAGATGGAAAAATAGTTTAATAATTGTACCTCTCCAGTAAGTATCTTACTCCAGACGCAAGCCTCTTGCTGTACAAAAGCAAAATACATCTGCCTTGAAATGGGAAACCAATCTTTAAAATCTAGTTAGCGAGTATCTTTTCAGCTCTGTAATCTTGTTTCTCAAAGAAACGTTACTTTTATGATAGGTGCTCGACTGAGCTTCAGTTTCCCTGTAAGACATTTGACAAAAAAAAGACTCGTCTACCTAGAACAACTATGAAAAAAGTCACTTTTTATCTGTACCTAAAACTAAACAAAAATTCTATTAGAAAATTTTTTCTCCGACGATTGTCTTTCTGTGAAAGAAAATGCGGTACGGTTGCTTCCCATATGACTATAACATTGGTCGTTTTCAAAGCTAATATAAATTAATCATTATTGTGCTGTCCTCTTATATAATTAAACCAACGTTCCACCATTACTGATCATCACGGCATCGATAACTTGATAAGCCAATTAAAAGAAAACACTTATTTCTGACCAGTAAGTTCGACAAACATATTCAGTCGTCTTAACAGTATTGATGAAATCACACGGAAACGGTCTCTATTTTAGCTTAGTTTAAACGGCTTATATTATTCAATATCTTTCCCCTCTCTGTCTCTCTGTCCGTTTCGCACTTTGTCTCTGTCTGTTTGTCCCTGTCTGTCTGTCTTTCTGTCTTTATCTCTCTCTCTCTCTCTCTCTCTCTCTATATATATATATATATATATGTATATATATATATATATATATATATTTCTCTCCCTCTCTCTCTTTCTCTTTCTCTAAACGAGGGTCATTTCAAGAACAAAGTCTCCAATTACACTGAAACGACCTCCATTTTAGCTTAATTTAAACGTCTTATATTATTCAATATCTCCCCGCCTCTGTCTGTCTGTCTCTCTCTCTTTCTCTCTCTCTCTCTATATATATATATATATCTATATATATATATATATATATATATATATATATAGAGAGAGAGAGAGAGAGAGAGAGAGAGAGAGAGAGAGAGAGAGAGACTTCTTTGTAATATACTGAGTTTTACTGGGTTTGTATAATTCAGTAAATTTTCATATACCAATAAGTTTGAAACCAAAGAGAGATGACTTAAAAAATAAGCTATCAAATTATCATATTTAATAACTGAGCATTAATATACGGCATTAACAAAACCAAGACTTCAAAAAATAAATTGATTGCAACAGAAAGTGTATTTCATTTTAAGTTACAATTGTTTCCATTCCAGTCGGACAATTTCAAGCATTATGGCGTTTGAAAATTTTCCCATAAGCAGCATTTCTTCAGACTTCTTGAATAAAAAAACAATCTTAACAATAGAACAGTGTTTAAAGAAAATTTCCTTGACGGAAATGAAGCATGCGGAAACATTTACACTTGGGGCATCCTCCGTCAAAAGCCCATTCAAATATTAATATATCACCTAATTTTCGTATCCTTATTTAAAAACAGTCATAAGAAGTTTCAACAAAAAAAAACGTAGCCATTTAAAATCTTTAAATTATACTATTCATTGAATTCCTAAATTAGATTTCTACATTTCTTTATTTCACATGATGATTTTTTTAAAAAGAATATAAAACATTTTTATTTCTATATTTATAATATGGCTAGAACAACCTTGCTATAATGTTACGGTTAATTTTTAGTTTCGTATTCGCTCATTTGTGGCAACAATGTTTACAAATATCGATTATCTTATTACTTAGATTTAAGACCAGTTTAGGGTTAACATTTTATTAAATAGGAAAATGAAGAAAAACAATACCTTATATTCATTACTTCTCATACAACATTCCGAGTAAAGGGTCATATTCTATTTTTCATTATTTAATATTTTAAAATTCATTATCGTTCTAATCAAATAAGATTCCATGCAGTTGTGAAAAACTAATTACGAAGGGAGATAATCCATTACGTTGTTAACTTATAGTTAAAGAATTATGTGGAAATAAAGGTCGTATTTCGTACTTATAACAGTTAAAGGGAGACAACTAAGGCTGTTTGATGTTTCAGGTCTACTAGAAAGCGTCTATGATTTATTAATTAATTTAATTAAATAGATACAGAAAAGGTTACGAAAGCTTATTTAACAAATTAAGAATCTAAAGTATATTTTTAATCTTAAAACTGATTATTTACTCATGGGTTTCACCTACATGTGCTATTCATCTATAATCTACTTGGGTTAATCATGACTCCAAAAACAAAAATTATAATTCGTGTATTGTGTTCTTGGATGCCTAAATAAAATAATATATATCCTGTAATAATTATTCCGACAACAAAACCACCCAATGTCTACAAATGTGCTTCACTCCGATGAGAAGGTGTACACACTTGCATTTTGGATAAAAACATTTACAACAAGAGTAAATAAACCAGCAGGGGTTCTACAAGCTTTAGATGTCAGATAACAAAATCAATTAATTTCCAATCCACTAATTGCTAATTCAATTTTTTATTTTATTTTTTTATTTTTTAATAATAAATGCTACTTTATTGTTAAATATGAAGAAATGCTGGTTATGTGAAAATTGTCAAACGCCATAATGCTTGGAATTGTCCGACTGGTTTGGAAACAATTGTAACTTAAAATGAAATACACTTTCTGTTGCTATCAATTCATTTTTTGAAGTCTTGGTTTTGTTAATACAGTATATATATATATATATATATATATATATATATATATATATATATATATATATATATATATATATATATATATGATTAGTTTTTTTTTGGAAATAGAATTCCAGCAGAGTGCTCAATTAAAAGGAAAATCCAAATTTTAAGAGCGTACTTATATTTTGTGTACAGAAAGTTGTTAGTTGAGACAGATCATTGGTACCGTCGGTTTCAAGCCCGATAATAAGGCCCGTTTAAGGTATCCTTATCAAGCTCTTTTCAGCCAATATTCGTCTCAGAGACGAATATTGGCTGAAAAGAGCTTGATAAGGATACCTTAAACGGGCCTTATTATCGGGCTTGAAACCGACGGTACCAATGATCTGTCTCAACTAACAACTTTCTGTACACATATATATATATATATATATATATATATATATATATATATATATATATGGGGATGGTATTGTTTATATTTACTTGCCTCCATTCGAGGACAGAGCTAGATACTATGTCAGATTTTAATGTGGGAAAATCTAGCTCCCCAAAAGGGACACTCTGGATAGGAACAAAAATAAATCATATCTCAGTCATAAAGGATTTCTCCTTCACTAATTTTGTGTATTGTTCTCATTATGTAATTATATATTGGTACCTTATGTGAGTGTGAGACAACCCCAAATCCTAGGAGAGTGTTCGAGTATTAAAAAAAATATCAACATAAAAGCATAATACGTATCTATATTTCCGTTAAAGAAAATATCGTACCGTCGGTTTCAATTACAAAATACATGTGACTCATATCTGGTGGCTATATTGGACTCTCTTTAGCCTCTGCTAAATAGATGTTTTTTTCTGATTTTTGAAATACAATATATATATATATATTAATATATATATATATATATATATATATATATATATATATATGTATGAGAGAGAGAAAGAGAGAGGTGTTTCCTTCTGTATCTGAATACTCATCGTACTTAGAGATATTGTGTTCCGCATTTTTTCCCGTCTGGCAAAAAGTGTGCTCGCACAAAACACTTGCGTAAATGTTAACTAAAAAAAATGTCTAAGACAATTTTGGCGCAGCTCGTTTCTAACTTTCTCATGGCTAATTAAACTAAATTGCCATGTTTAATATAAAACAAATGTGAATACGTCCCACCAATGTATATTTTTAGTTTGTTCCGCTCTTTGAAGTTTGATGCAATTTCTTACATCAAAATGGCGATGAACATTTGCAATTCTGATGTAATTTTAGAACGAAATAAAATAACGTCAAAACATATTTTCACAAAAGAAAAATTGTTTTTTGTGTTTCAATAACACGGTAATGTTTACATGTCCAGCCAGAGAAATAAAATGTAAGACCGAATAGAGTTTTATATAAAAATAAAATGAAACGAAGTATGAAACCAATATACTAATGAAGCTGTTGTGAAATTATTTAAAACTTTTTTCAGAGGATTTTTTAAAAATTAAGAACTACATATATATATAATACGCTTAGAAGACTAAAAATACAACGCATATTTTTTAATAAACAATTTTTTTGTTTATACAGATACTTCAATGATAAATATCCTTGTCAATTAAAGCCTGTTATGTTTTCTCTTTTTCTCTCGTCTGCGTGGTGGAATCCGCGTGTAAGACTGTTAGTCTAAAGGTCTTATAACGGTATGGTTTTTAAGACCAGTCATCAGCAGGGTGGTGTCGCGTTAGCATATATATAGATATATAGATATATATATATATATATATATATATATATATATATATATATATATAGAGAGAGAGAGAGAGAGAGAGAGAGAGAGAGATGGATAGATAGATAGATGCGTTACTTTTATTATTTTATTTATAAAATTTTAATTTCCAAGCATATGTTATATAGATACGTTACCTGCGTTAGAAGAGTTGCACACATTTTAATTTCTTAATTTAAAAATGTGTGCAACTCTTCTAACGCAGGTAACGTATCTATAGTTTGTTGTTTAATTTATAAAATTAGACTTGATATTATATTATTCAAAATTTAAAAAAACAAGAATTTAAGAGAGAAATAACAGCATTGGTGAATCATGAAGTTTTGTTTTGAATGTTTCTTGCAAAAAGGATCTTTCCGAGACACTCGGTGAATCGTCATATTTAATGTATTTCCTATTTGATTCCCTTTTTTAGCATTTCCTCACCTCGATTAAGATTTTAAACTGGGCATTTATGTGGAAAATTAAAATTTTATACCAAAAAATATTAATTTCATATATGTGCTCCCATCCTGTACGCTTAGATAGTTACTTTGGTCAGAATTTGGATGATAATCCCATCTTCATGCAGGATAATCCTTCCATTCACACAGCTGGAAATGTCAAGAGGTTCCTGAAAGAGCATGATATTCCGTGTTTGGATTGGCCTGCACAATCTCCAAACCTCAATCCTATCAACAACACATGGCATTACATCAAGCAACAGCTACGCAATGATACATTTTCAAATTTGGAAGAACTTTAGACAAAAATGGAAGAACAGTGGGATGCCCTTTCCCCGGATTATTGCTGCAGTCTAATTCAAGGAATTCCCAAAAGACTGAAGGCTGTCAAATAACAGAATAGCTATGCTACTAGATATAAACTAGTTCATTGCGTTCCTGTTGTATTTGTGTTGAATTAATGTCCTAAAGTTATATATAAATAACAATTTTCCATTGTGCGGACTTTTTTTTTGCCTCCTCAATTTGAAGTTATTTTTTTTAAATTGACGTAAACACTAGAATATTTCAAATAAAAGTCAAATATGAAAAGGTAAAATTATAGAAGAATAAAAGGCCAATTATATGAGTTACTGCTTGTTTAAACACTTACATTAAATTCAGCATTGGCAGTTTTGAAAAAAATTACAAGTGCGGATTTTCTCTTTATCACCTGTGCGTATATATATATATATATATATATATATATATATATATATATATATATATATATATATACATACACACACACACACACATATATATATATATATATATATATATATATATATATATATAAGCGAGATAAGACACTGATAGAATTCAGATGAAAAATTCTGATAGATATTACTTGAAGTAATACTTTCAAGGAGATCCTGGTCAAAAAGGAAAAGCTCAATATTTAAGAATAGAGCAATATATAAGTTTTGTGGTTAAATTTTAAATTCTGAAAAAACAACATATAGAGATATATATTCTATTTAAGAATTTATTGTTTAACAAAAGGAACAACCTCCTTCTATATATTCCTTTTGTTAAACAATGAATTCTTATATCGAATATATGTCTCTATATGTTGTTTTTTTCAGAATTTAAAATTTAACCACGAAACTTATATATATATATATATATATATATATATATATATATATATCGATTCTTTTTCATCTTTCAAAAAACGTTTTTCTCGTCTGTATTCCTAAATGAGCTAACCAGCAGAAATAGATATTTATCTTTACTTAGTATTTGCTAACATTTTTTCTCTGAGGAGAAGAGCCCATCTTAGAAACTCAATGGAACAAGGAACATTTCACCTTTACTTCATATTCCTTTTTTGGAATAAAATATTGTAAATTCAATTCTAGAATATCTTGACTTACATATATATATATATATATATATATATATATATATATATATATATATATATATATATATATATATATTGCGTATAAGTCATAATATTGTAGAATTGGATTTGCAATATTTCATTCAAAAAAAGGACTACGAGTATATATAAGATTATATTTATGATTAGTGTAATTTCACCTACATTTTCCGGAAAAATAAGAAAAACAACAATCATAAATACTGCACGATCGTTTCAGCATATATCCAGAACCTATTCCTCTAGATTGTAATTATAGTTCTATCTCAGAGATCTGGATCCAAATGTTGCTCATGGATTCGATTCTAAATCTCACCTCTTCCAAATACTGCATTGTTTATTTTAGTGTTAATCTGCATTCTTCTCGTTGTGCTGATGAGGAGAGTATATGTAAATAAACATATTATCTCTGTAACAATCGTACACTATTTCTGATTTTGTTGTCCTGTTTCAAATGTACATATACAATTTCCGTAAATTCATTTACCGCACATTATAGCTCTAGAGGACTACCCCGCTGCTATTGAGATGGCTTTCTATATACAGTTTTCAGAGCAACTGGTGAGAATCTCATATACATTACCTTTCTTTATAAATTGTAGCTGTGAATTCTCTGGCTCTGAACTCAGACCATCTCATGTACACACACACACACACACACACAAATATATATATATATATATATATATATATATATATATATATATATATATATATATATATATAAACAAGAAACACTGATTACAAATTTTTTTTTAAAATCATGATGAATAAAAATATTTATTAATTTATCAAAAATTCAATAAAGAAAATACATTAAGCCATGGATTTTCAAAGATAAATCTAAAATACATTCCTTTTTTAACTAAAAAGTATTTTAATGTTATTCCAAAGAATAAAATGTTCAAATATCAATGAATCTTTTTACTAATCAATTATTAATACTTGCATTCAGATAAGTTCTAATATGCTGCTCGTATATTATTTGCAATATTTAAAACACACAAACATGTATATGTAATTTCAATTAGTTTTTACATAAGAAGTAATGTGTTGCTACAAAGTCATCAGCATGTGTTTTAAGGATTTCCCTTTTGAATATAAGCATTGTTGCCTGAAGAGTTCTCTAGGTACTAAATACTAGAAGATCAAAACATGCTCATTACTGTGTAGCAACACATTACTGCCTATGTAAAAACGAATTGAAAATGTAACTTGTTCTACAGAGGTATTGAGCACTCTTGTATTAACCTCGTTATATTTCGCTGGTTACCTTACCTCTGGAAAATAGCAACCTCAAATAATATAAATATAAATATATATATATATATATATATATATATATATATATATATATATACACACACATATATATATGCACACACACATATATATTTATATATATATATATATATATATATATATATATATATTTAAATTACGGTTTTATCTGCTTAGTTACAGATGTGTCGATTAACGAAATTTATAAAGATTCGACAATTTCATCAGACTTTACTTTTCTGTCGAATCGTAAATGCAATTTGGTAATCAAAACATGTGTATCTAAGCATATAAAACGGTAATGTAAAAACAATGTATGTATATATCTGTTCTACAATAGTATTCAGCACTCTCTTCAAGTTTTCACTAATTACCATTTATTGCTATAACATTACAATCACATTTAAAATATTTTAGGGGGAGGCGAAAAAGCAATTTATAGAAACGAGTTAAGAATAAATTGATAAATTATCGATAAAAAAGAATAAAACTATTAATCATCTTTCGACTGATACAATATCAACAGAAAAAACATCGGTGAATATTAGTAATTATCGTTTTAAATAATTCTTTAAAAACGTGGGGTGAGGAAATTAAAAAAAATATAAAAATGTCGCCAATAGTAGGGTATTAAAAAACCGGCATAATATCGACAAAATGTAAGCAAATAATAATTCATGTAAACACATATATATATATATATATATATATATATATATATATATATATATACACACACACACATATATATGTGTGTGTGTATGTTCATCCATATACAGTACTGTTTCGCAGCTCATCAGAGCGGTTGGACAAGCAACTACCTCAAGCCAGGATCGAAACCCGGCCGCTCAAATGACAGTCGGAGCTTCTAACTGTTGCGTTATTCGTCTGCTGCTGGGTACGCAGTTAATTAACAATGTTTTAACGTTGTCCAAATACCCAAGCTCAATTTGTTTACACATAGAGCATCGCTATATACGCTAATGATAATTGGTATATCACTTCTCAATATGCTCAAACTAAGATAGGGGGCATTATAGTCATCCGCATACAGTACTGTTTCGCTGTTTCACAGCTCATCTCTCTCTCTCTCTCTCTCTCTCTCTCTCTCTCTCTCTATATATATATATATATATATATATATATATATACTTTTTTGTTTAAATATTATATATATATATATATATATATATATATATATATATATATATATATATATATATATATATATATGTTAGAACTTATTAAATAACTTCTATTTGTGGGAGAGCTCTTTCTGTCTACAAAGTGAGGGTTTACGCATCGTAACACACAAGGCCTCCAAGATATTCAATAAGCATGCCCTGTGTACGACACGACAGCAACTGCCCTAAATGGTATTTCCACACAATTTATTGTTGAGCAGATGCTGACCGATTGCCGACAGTGCTCGGATGTGCTCAGTAAACGTCCGGGCGTATTCCTTAAACGGTAAGATCGACTGCGTTGACTGAATTCGAATCCCCCGACCTGTGTAAATATTATTCCCGACACCGATGATTGCACGCATGTTTTTGCATTCATAACAAAGCATATAAAGCTACATAGGAAGACAAACGATAATTCCCACGAATATGCACACATACGTCTATATATATATATCTATATATATATATATATATATATATATATATATATATATACTAGACTACCGGTGACCCGTTGGGTCAGTATGTTGTATTAGCTATGGAATTCATGTATGAGCGTGATACTTGTGACGTAAAGAAAACTTTTTTTTTTGACATAACAGAAACATTTCTATGAAAGTATATTAAAATGAAAAAAGAATATAGATAGATTTCTATTAGTCGTTCTGTTTATAATAATTGATTATTTTTGAAAAAACAATACAGTTACTGAATTATAAGTGGTTGGCCATACGTATGGGTAAATGTGCACTGAACAGATACCATAATACTTATTATAGTTAAATCCAAATTTTGATATATCTGCTTTTTTTCTACATCGTACATTTCTGTATTACGTTTAAGTTATTCCAAACCCCAATCTTCCCATGTTAAATAATAATTTCGAAATAATAACGTTAACATTTCAGCATCCCAATTGTTCTTTTCTTTTGTTTTTCGCGTTTAAATTATCCAAATACACAATTGTTAATACTGTCTGCTTTTTTTTACATCGTCCATTTCTGTATTACGTTTAAGTTATTTAAAACCCCACTCCATGTTTTATAATAATTTGAAATAATAACGTTAATATTTCAGTGCGCAGGTCATGCGCGCATGCGTAACCAGATGTCGTAAACCGGAAAGTTGGTTACATACATCGTTACAAGGTCATTTGAGTTTTATAATTGTACATATATATATATATATATATATATATATATATATATATATATATATATAGATAGATAGATATATATATATACGTAAACACCTGCGTTAGCAAATAGAAAACAAGCGCAAATACATATACGAACTAACAAAGATACGGACATGCCAACACAAATATATAAACTCACACCTATACGGGTTTGCCAACAAATAGAAAAGTTAAGTAAAAGAAAATAATAGACACAGTTAAACAATCACATCCGACAGTCATTATGAGGGAGGATTCAATAATAATAATAATAATAATAATAATAATAATAATAATAATAATAATAATAATGTTGAGAGGGACGTCAAAAACATAACTTGCGATCGTAACAAGGCTGGGAAACGCAGCCGCCTCTTTCGACCTCAGACAGCGCCCCGCCTTGTGAAATTCAATACCGTTATTACAATAATTTGAACCTGCATAATATAATAGTAGACACATTGCTCGAGTTATTTTTTTAACGCTCAAGCGTATAAAAAGAACTGCTCAAATTTCAGTGACTTCTTGAGTGCACGTAATCCGTTCATAAGAGTCTACACATGGCCCTCGTATGTATATAAGCTATGGCGTGAATAAAGGCTTTGCCATCTCATAATAATATTAGTTGCTAAACATGGTTTAGTGCCGCACTCAACCAAAGAGTAGGTAAATATGGGATGGGATTGGGAAGCACTGTTATACCGGATTCTATACAGGAAAGGCCACGATTTGACCAAACACTGCCCCAGAGGTAAAGATAAGCAATTTCCAACCCAAAGATCCATAAACACTCACACACACATACACATACACATGTATATGCATGTGTATGTGTATGTGTGTGTAGATTTCTTGTTGATCTTTTTAATCGATAAACCGGTTAATTAGTGTTTTCATTATTATTGTTTAAAAAAACGATAAAAAATCTTAATAAGTTTAAAAGCGGTAGAAAAATATCAGTAAAATGATCTAGGACTTCATCGCGTAACGATTAACCGTAATACATATGGTTTAAGGTTCGATTCCTTGAAACAGTCAAGCTACGCTGAAGAGAGATAGGATCTCGAAACATGCTTGTCTGTAGATCGCTGTTTTAAAAGTAATATATATATATATATATATATATATATATATATATATATATATATATATATATATATATATATATATAAAGCTGAATGTGTGTGTGTGTGTGTGTCTGGTCACGAATAGGCTCCTATATGGCTGATTATTTTTAAAAACTGATTGAATATGATGATAGAAGATGTATCGAGACACAGGCATGAGTAGGTTTGATTTGGCAGAATGGTGATTCATTAAAATTGTGGGGTCTGCGTTCGCGCCTGGTTTACAAAGTATGGATATAAAAAATTTAAAAATTAAAAAAAAAACGTTTACAAGGGTTTTTGATATAGATGTACACAAGAATACTTTGATAAGTATGTTATAACTTAAATAGGGATGGTACAATAAAATTATGGGGCCTGCGTTCGCCCCTGGCCTCCATAGAATGGAAATAGGCACAAACTTTAATAAAGACTTTTCATATCTATCTGCGTAAGTATACTTTGATAATGTTTCAGTTTGAAGAAATATAGTATAATAAAATTATGGGGTGTTCGTTCGCGTCTGACCTCCATCGAATGGAAATATGTCACAAAGTTTAACAAGGTTTTTTAATATAGATCCACAAAATATTGTGATAAGTGTTTCAGTGTGAACAGGTATGGTATAATAAATTATAGGGTTTATCTATTTTATTTTTACTTTCATCATATTTGGCTTTGGTTTTGATACCCCCAAGTTCGAAGTTATCTCTTTACAATCCTTCCTTTTCATAAACTATCATACTTTCATAAATCAGAGTCCATTTTCTGTAGGCTGTTTTTGAATCCAGTCAATGACGGGTACTTTTGCTAGTGTATATATATATATATATATATATATATATATATATATATATATATATCCCGTCTATTTGCAAAAGCACGTTTACAACCACATTAAACATTAAAACAGACGAATCGACAAAAAACGAAGAATTTAGGCTGTTATTCAATAAGCCCCCTAGTCCAATTAAAGAAAATAATTTAAGGCGAAATTCAGCTTTATTCATTACCATAGGCTTTCTTCTATTGCGATACACGGATCTCAAATTTCTTAAACAATGCTTTGCCTTGTTATTGTAGAAGGATTCATCTGAATATGCCGAAGTCTGTCATAGCACTTCTTCATAAAGGTCTGACAGATTGCATCGTTGCGCAATCTATTAGAAGCGCAATTCATTTAGGCTTGACTTCGTTGCTTATTCAGGTGATACATCGTGGGTTATCTTCTGGAAGATAACTTTTTTCTCCATAATTTGTGGTAGTTATTTGTGTTAAAGCCCGCATATCAGCGCGTGTGAAAATATTAGCAGCAGCCAAATGATGGATTGTAATTAATTGTATTATCAGCAGGAGCAGGGTTTGAACGTGTATGCAAGTTTGCAAGTGTGCTCGGGCTTGCGTCTGAAAAAAAAAAAGAAAGAAAAAAGGACACCACGTGGTCGAAAAGAAACAAAGTCGGCATTGTGTAAAGTGAAGGCAAGAAGAGGTTGGTTGTGGCCAGCATGAGATCGGAAGAAAGAGAAACGCGTCGAGGTTAAATTGACATGTGGCGAAGAAAAACTCTTTAAGCTGGTGTCGAGATAGGGAGGCAGATAAACGGTTATAAACGATACGTGTTTTAAAAGAGAAAAATGCCGACCCGGATGTTTATTTATTTATTTATTTTATTTGTTTGTTTTTAACTTCAACGGAACACCTGGACATTACCTCCTTGAGACTTACCAATACTATTATATAATATTCGCTACTGATGCTTTCTCTTTTTTCAAGATAATCGATAAACAGAATACTTGTTGTTACGTAATCGCTGTCGCCGGTTTATTGGAATGTATTTGTCCAGTCTATGGGACAAAATATATACACACACTGATAGCGAAGTAAAATCACAAAACAGTTTATCTAAAAAGTATAATGCTTTTATTATTTCACATCGACAATCAGTTTTTTCTGTGACAAGTTCCTTTATCTGCGTTTTGTACAATTAATGGGAGTCGGGCGGTGAAGAAATTATGACGCATGCCGCAACCTCGCTCTATCTAACCGACTGACTCTTTGACTATTTTCTCTGTGATGCTTTTAGTTATAAAAGCATTATTTTCTTATTGAAATGTTTCATATTTCCTTTGTCTATTATTTCAATATTTGGCCGATATCTGCTCATATATCAATTGGACAAATTATGCATTCCCTACGACAAAGGTGGAAATTCCTGAATTATGCACATTTTAATCGATTTGCGTGTGTCCAATCTATCGAATGTTTTTTCTTCCCGGGATTGTTTGCCAACATTTGGCACATCCTGGGATACTAAGAACAATACTTGCTTAATGCTGTTTGGACCTTCAGTCGTTTTAGACGTCTTTCATCTGCTTATGTGTATTCAGTTGATTCCGAAGCTAACAGGTGACTCCGTGATTGTGCCAATGCAATATATTGTCGCAACAAATTTCTTTTATGGGTTGAAAGAGTTGCAAATAACGCTGTGAATCGTGGTTGTTCTTGAACGATTCTTAGCATAAGTAGCACCCATATTGAATGCACCTTTCTCATTTACTAATGTGCATACTAACTGGAAACTACGCTTGTTTCTGATATATTAAATTTATTTCCTGACTCGCACAATTTTCATTTTTAATAATTTTATTTGAGTCTTTTTGGTGATTTTTTTTTTTTTAATTTTAAAATAACCGAATTTGAGCAACATTCGTGTCTGGACGACCGCGTGTGAATAAAGTAGCATACCACTTCTTCATCGTTTTTTTTTTCCCCGAAGTAAAACTTATCAGTAAACATTTTTGCTTAAACAGTACATTTCTTCACCAGAAACCCAATCTTTTATCAATATGCGGAATTCAGATTTTCGTATTGTTTTAAATTTTATAGCGGTAGATTCATGTGAATAACTATAATTGGTCACTAACTCTAGTTTGTAAACTAATAAGCCTATTGGGCTAAGATTTGGGGGCCATTATTTGAATAAAACACAAAACTAAAATGGCATTGAGCCTGAAAAGGGCAAAAATGAAAGACCATTGAAAATAATGTACTGTATGTGCTATGAAGCATCAAGATAGATGGGCCAGGATTTTCTCGTCAATATACGTGGAATTAAATATAATGCAGTGCCCCAACGACCCCCTAGAGTTCATAATTATCCCCACTGCAAAACATCTGTGACCAGGTTCGGAAAGTCGAATGAAAAAAGTCAATGCTCCAGAGAAAAACCAGTCTGATTCTGTAAAAGATTCCTGTACAACCTCGTCGGCATTTCCGGCAGGGTTCCTCAGGAAATTAACAATAAACTAACCCCTACTTAAAGCGAGAAGGCAAAGCCTGGGAGGGTAGACCTCATAGAAATGTATAAGAACATCAATTAGACCGAAATCAACAGGGGCCAGACCATCACAAGAATGCTCTAATCTGCTGATTTTGGAATCTGGAAATAAAAATCACTAACCGAGTTAGCCGTAGAGTTTAGGAACTGCCAATGTCTTGTTAATAAAAGCCATATGCTTTTACGTTTTACTTAGTTGCACTGTCTATATGTTTGGCTCGGTTTTTAATGCGTGATGCGTTAGATTTAGCTGGAAGTAAGTGATATCATATAAGAGTCACCAGCAGAGTTAATGAAAATGCATTCAGTTAATAAAAATCAGTTCAGTTAATAAAACCGCCATGTTGTTATTCTTAGTTTAAGACAACAAGTGGAGAGTTCCGAATTCAGCGGAGCATAATAACGTCAGCATCCCATCGTTTAATGCGATCGGAATTTAGCAGTAAAGGAAGTAACTGTAATTTATAAGAGATAGGGATAATTAAACTAAGTACATTTTACTGAGGTCATTTAGAAAATTCTTCTTTTATGTTGCTAATTGGATACGATTCGTTAAGTTAGACCCATCTGATTATAATTATAAAATATCGTGTGTGCATACACACAAAGATACACACACACACACACACACACACACACACACACACACATATATATATATATATATATATATATATATATATATATATATATATACACTACAACCAATAAAATAATATGAATGTTATATAAATATAATTGTGGTATTGGAATTGTACTAATGATATATATATATATATATATATATATATATATATATATACATATATTTATATATATATATATATATATATATATATATATATATATATATATATATTAGTTAGGAGTAGTTACATAGGCCATCATCAAAGATTTCTCATTGACAACAACTTGTGGTGTTCTCTGAATTCTGAGAGACAGCAGGTCTCCCTAGGTTTCCTGTACTCTTCGCCTCTTTCAATAACCTTTGCAGATGAATTCATGTTACTGCAATAGCCGCTTACCATAGATTTATTGTTGACAGTGGCCATTAGTCTTCATTTGAATTTGGATGGCAATAAGCTTCCCTGACTCTTGCACTCATCTAGAGGAGATCTTTCTAGTGTTTTTCTCTCCTCGGTCTTTCCATCCTCATCAGCTCTCACTTATTTGGTATGGCACTAGTTTATGCTGACACGAAATAACAAATGAACAGAGGGTAAGCTTACAAATCTGCAGTTTCACTTTTTATTATTCCATGTGGTGTTTGTGTGTGTATGTGTGTGTGTGTGTGTGTGTGTGTGTGTTTTCATTATTGTGGCAGTTTCTATATGTCCAGCAAGAACCTGGGGCGAATTCGTCTTAGTCTCTGTATTCAAGAGTTGTACTTAATACTCCAGCCGTTTTCATTATTGTTATTCGTCGTATCTTCTCAGCTATTCTTCTGATTCCAATCTTTTCCCACTCTTTTTTTGAAGTTCTTTGTATTGTTCATATCGCTCCTATCTTCATATCTTCATCCACCAAATGCGTTTGGCTTCTTTGGTCAGTTTAGTGCATTTGCTTATATAAACACAGTAACGATTTTCCGACTTTATGCGCTGTAAATTGACATCTTATCTGGATTAGTATATCATAGATGACCGAAAAAGAATGAGAAAAATATTGATATTTTCAAGGGTATACAACTGATCTTTCCTACAATAATAGTACGCCTTCATTAAATTCTAGTAAGAAAACTTATGCAATGGTTACACATTATTTATTAATTTAAAGGGTAAGCAATGTTACAACGAAGGATGAAAGAACAACAGATTTTTCTCACACAGTTTTAAAAGTAGAAAGAAAATACGAAACTATTTTCTTTCATTGCAGATTTGGTAACTATCAGTTATTTTATTAATTTGAATCCAGCTACGTTTGGCAATTCATCGTGAAGAGACAGAGACCCGAGCAGCGTTTGCAAATGTTGCAAATTTATTTTGTAAATCAATACGAAACATTTGATGATCAAATAATTTCAGGAAATCGATTTTTCAACTGGCCACCTTATTCGTGTTATTAAACCCCATTTGATTATTTTCTTAGGAGACTTGTAAATTGCTATATTTACGCTGATAAACTAGACCCAAAGGACGACTTGAAGACACGATTAAATTCATTATAAAACAGCCTAATTTAATGCGTACTATTTGTGCAAATGTGTGATCTCTCGGTTACGCTATATACGTGCGAGCCGCGAAATCATATGGCCGAAATTGTATTTACATTTTTAATGCTAAAATTTAATATTTGAAATAAACCACATATTTGCATAATAAAAACATGTTCCTCTAATTTTCACGCACACACACATACACACACATGCACACACACACGCATATATATATATATATATATATATATATATATATGTACAATAAAATACGCATCAAATGTGCTTGAAAGCCAAATCACAACGTAATATTAGGAAAATAAACAAATGTTTTACTTGTTTGAAATTAATAACATAAATAAATTAATAACATAAATATATTTCAGAGCTAAACTCCATCTTCAGTATGTTGTTTTTCTTTTTTCTTTTCTTTTTTCTCTCCATGTTGTAAAGTTCGAGAGAGAAAAGATTGAGCCCCTCTATGATAAATGTATATATTTACTGAAAAAAAAACAGAAGTGAGTTTCACATAGATTTTCTTTAATAATTTTCTTTAATAAACGGCTTGTTTATTGCTTGTCGACTGAGGCGCCGCGACCGGGGAATGCCGACGTGGGTGGTCAGGCAATTTTTGTCGAGGCAAGAGTTCTTCTCATTTAGGGGAGGTTGCCGACCTTGTGTACCATAATGCTCTGGTGGGGGGATTTAAATATCTACTCTCATTATCAATCAAAAAACTTTAATAATAATAATAATAATAATAATAATAATAATAATAATAATAATAATAATAATAATATATATATATATATATGACTACTTCATTTAATGGCATAAATTAATATACAAAAATATAATTTTATGCGCAAATTTACAATATTTATTTAAATAGTGCTCATTACATAGGTAGAGCTAGGCAGTAACTTATAAAAAATATATATGGCAATTAAGCTACACAGAATATTCCGCGTTTCATTCTCGTAAGAATTCATCAGGTTTATGCAAAGCGTTGTGGTTACCTCGTGATTTTATATACGCACATGCTATTGAATTTTTAGTCAGCCAATCAGCCTCCTAGTTTCCACCGCGCCCATCATAATCAGCCAATGGGCAGGCACTTTCAGGACAAAGGTACAGTTGACCGTAGGTTCAACCCTTCCTTTGTGTGTGTTTTTCATGGAAAGAGTTGATATCTAAGTAAGCTGATCTATTTTCAACACAGTGTAGTTGGATATTTAAAAAAACGACGACGACGTAAGATATGTGATATTTTTCTATAATTCGGATATTATTTCAATTTATATATATATATATATATATATATATATATATATATATATATATATATATATATATATATAAAGTTAGAAAATATATATATACGGCTATTAAGCTACACAGATTATTCCGCAAATACTGGGAACTCAAAAAGCGGACGTTCGCCAGTAGTCGAATGGAAAATAGTAAGATAATCAAACATATGTAGAGACTTAGATGATTCATGTAGATTATGCCTTAATGAAAAATTTACTATCCTATACTTTAAACAACCCCAACATCTATTAAACTCTAGGAGAGAAATAGCGAACAACAGTGTTCACAGGATAAACTTTACTCTACGATAGCGATACAAAATAATTTTTAAATTAACAATAACAATAGAAAATAAATAAATAAAATAAGCATACATATACATAAATTATCGTATATATATGTATATATATATATATATAAACTAACATAATATAAAGAAAACAAAAATCACACATTTAACTACATATAGGTTTAAAATAGGTCAACTCACCAGATATCTGCAACAACTTTTCACATAAGCCTGACGAATCCTAGCGTGGATGAATCGCGGAATATTCTTTGTAGTTTAATCGCCATATATATTTTTCTAACTTACTATCTAGCTCTACCTATGTATTGAGCACTGTTGAAGTAAATACTTAGTTTACGCATAACATTATACTTTCTTATATTAATTTATGTGATTACATAAAGTAGTCATATATATATATATATAATTCTTTATGTATACGTATGTTTATTTTATTTTCTTATTTCATTTTTCTTTTCTTTAAAATTATTTCGTATCGTTATCCTAAAGTAAATTTTATTCTGTGTACACAGTTGTTCGCTATTTCTCTCCTGCAGTTTAATAGATGTCGGGGTTCTTTAAAGAATAGGATAGAACATTTTTCATGAAGGCATAATCTACATGGATCGTCTATGTCCCTACATGTTCTTGCTTGTCTTACTATTTTCCATTCCACTATCGGCGAACGTCCGCTTTCTTTGAGTCCCCAGTATTTATGTGCTAGTACTGTTTTCATTCGGTATTTTCATTTTCTTGTTTTTGAACGTACTTTTATGGCCATAATATCTGGTTTTGAAATCTAAGGAAGTCATACCTACTCCGTGTAGCTTAATTGCCATTTATATTTTTATAACTTACTATATATAATGTTCTATCCAATGTATATATATATATATATATATATATATATATATATATATATATAGTCATCGACATACAGTCCTGTTTGGTTGTATCACAACTCATCAGTGCCGCTAGACTAGCACCTCTCCCAAGCCGAGGATTGAACCTAGAATCATCGCGTTGATAGTCAGCAGTTCAACTGAGCGACACTACGGGAGCGGTGCCCGTAAATAATCTCCCCAAATGTCTATTTTTAACACACATTCGTCCACCACTTTTATAGTGCTCGAATCGCTTCTTTATAAACAAACAGCGAGCCTCGCATTTTTCAACCAATTAAGTAGCGAGTGAAATTATTTACGACAGTGCTCTACCCAGAGGTGGTGCTTAAAATATATTTGTAGTCATCGACATACAGTTCTGTTTCGTTGTATCACAACCTATCAGTACCGCTAGACTAGCACCTCTCCCAAACCGGATTAAACAAAGAACCATCGCGTTGATAGTCAGCAGTATTACCGATCGACGCACGGATATATTGGATAAAATATTGTCAAAAAATAAAATTCAAAGTAACTCATAATCTTTGGTCCTTTGGTCATCATCTGATATGTAAAAATTGATTCATATTACTCATTAGTTTCACCGAAATTGGCATTAGAACTAGCGAAAACTGAGACAAATATAATAAATTGATATAATAAAATTAGTTAGAGCATTCATTAAATACAATAATAAATACTAGATTAGAAAAACCGACACCTAAGCTTTGATATTACGATAGGTCCTCAGACTCTCCTCATGGAACTGACTTGGTAGGTCTTTCATTCTTAAGAAAAGAGCCAGAAAGTACCATGTATAAGATTCATGAGATTCATAGAGATGGTGACCTATTTTTTGCAACTCCGGTAATAGAAACGCAGATAAAAATTATACAAGAGTTACATAATTTTTTAAAGAAATTAACTAAAATTTAACTATTGAAAATAAAAAAAACATAAAATAGTTTTTGATAACAACATTAACTGAATGAATCAGTCTTAACTTAATTAACAATACATATGAATCATGCCAATCAAACCAATTAAATATTATTTTATATTGACTATAAATCAAATTATCCAATCTCGGCAAAGAAAGCTATTATACCTAGCATATCTGTAAGAATATCAAGATTATTTTATAACGAGCCAATATTTAATAGCAAGAAAATATTATAATGAAGTATTAGGTAGATCACGATTTAAAAGACAAATTAAGTATATTAAAACAGAACATAATGAATTAATGAAGGAGAAAGTAACAACCACGAAACCCTTCTATGTTATTTCATACATTATGGTAATGTTATTTTTATTTTTTTTACAAGGTAGTCATCATTTATCAAGGCCCGGAAGCAACTCGGGGATAAGGGTTATTGTGTGTACAGTACCTTAGTGTTGGAGATTTGATTAAGTGTTTAACCTAAAGGGGCGGTTCATCAGGAATTTGTTTACATTGGACTTGATGATTTAAAGATAGGAGGTTGGTTTAAGATGCATTAAAAGTAATGTGTAGCACTAGTCGTATAATTTTTAAAATAATATTGCTAGTAATAATAACTCCAAAAAATAGAATGAGAACCATACTTCCGAGGAAAACAATATGATAAACTAACAAAATAATATCGGAAGTAAGAATAAAAGAAAAATAGACGAAGAAATTGGCAATTGTTTAATCCACCTTACATATGAAATCATTTACCGAAGGAATTTTATCGAATTATTGATAAAAAAAACTTTCTGCTCAAAACAACGAGATATTATAAAAAGACTGACTGGGGAGCCATTAGGGAACTCATTCGAGATCCCTCATCGCGAAATTTATTTTCTCTTCCAGCTGAACAGTGTGCAAATGAGACCACTGAATGGTTCAAAACTGTAATTGAAGCACATATTCCCACACCGAAATACTATAGCAAGCCCAACTCTCCCCAATGGTTAACTTCCACTTGTGCAGCTGCCATTGCTCAAGGCAACACACGTTCCGCAGATTCAACCGACAAAAGTTCAGTCCAGTTCAAAAAGACAGAAGTATATAGAAGCTAGAAATAATTGTAAGAGAGTAATAGCGACAGCTAAGAGATTACACTGAAACCACAAGAAAACGCACCGAAACACAGAAATTATGAACCCGTGACTTTTAGAAAATCTACAACAGTGTAGTAAATAATGGGCAGTCAACGATTCCCCCACTATCAAACAATCATGAGGTAGCTTGAACGGCAACCGACAAGGCTAACCTGCTTGCCTGTCGGTTTGCCTCAAACTCCATACTGAACCCGGCACACCACTCCCTCCTCGATTTTCCTTTGCCGATAAACGCCACACTAGACGATTTGAAAATCCACCCGTTCTCAGGTGCATGGTATCATAAAAATACCTAGACACCTCAAAAGCATGTGGACCCCATCTCATCCCGGCTGTGCTATTAAAAAATGCTTTGCTGAGGTTGCTCCAGTTCTCTCCAAACTTTATAATAAATGCCTTAACGAATCTTGCTTTCCCGACTGCTGAAAACTGCTTCTGTGGTACCAGTCTTCAAGAATTCTGGTGACAGAACTGACCCACTAAATTATCACCCCATTAGCCTCCTCCCACTTTTCGCCAAAATATTTGAGTCCTTAGTTAATCAAACCCTAGTCCAACACCTAATAGCTGCTAAACTCCTGACCGACAAACAATATGGATTCGGGCAAGCCCGTTCAACAGCAGATATCTTAACTGTAGTCTCTTAACGTATACACCGTTCATTGGACAAAACAGTGGAGGGTAGAGAGGTAGCCCTTGATATATCTAAGGCTTTTGACAGGATATGGCACGATGGTCTTCTAAGGAAAATTAGATCATATGGAATCACTGGAAGAATTCATAATGTAATTAAATCCTTCTTAATTAAGAGAAAAATCCTAGTTGTCCTCGACGGTTGTACATCTAAACAATATGATATAAATGCGGGAGTATCTCAGGGGTCTATCCTTGGACCTTTATTATTCCTGATATTCATAAATGATCTCCCCGATGGGTATATTTGCCGAATGACACCACTCTCTATAACGGGCATGAGGGAAAAACAAATGAACACATCACTAAGGAAATGGCAGAAACACTAGAGGATGAACTCAAATCTATAGTAGAATGGGGACAAAAAATGGATGGTCACATTCAATGCTGCCAAGAATAAGCTTGTTTTCTTCAATAATACAAAACACCTTCTCTACTACCAATAGCAATGGCCAAAACACACATTGCCTGAAAGTACTTCTTTTAAACTCCTCGGTCTAACATTTACAGGGAACATGAACTGGGATATATACATTGAGAGTATTGCCAAGGCTGCTGCAAAGAGGGTGGGCTCTCTCTCTACCGTGTTAGAAAATTACTTACGTCTGAAAGTATCCTGTACCTCTATAAGGCCACAATTCGCCCATGTATGGAGTACTGTTGTCACATTTGCGCTGGTGCATCTGCTGCTTGTCTCTCACTCCTAAACAGGGTTCAAAAGAGAGTCGCCAACCTGATAAATCCTGAACTGTCATCTAGGCTTCAGCGTCTATCCCATCGACGAACTGTTGCATCCATTTGCCTATTCTATATATACTTTAATGGTGAATGCTCTGACGAACTGCAAGCACTTATACCTCCTCGACGTGACTACCCTTGACAAAGGTGTAAGAAAGTCTTTTACTCCAATAGTTTCTTCCCCAGAACTGCAAGTCTTTGGAACTCCCTTGCGGGATTCTGCTTTCCCAATTGCACCGATATGCAGAAGTTCAAGTGTAATGTGAACAAACATCTTTCTACTCATTTCCTTTCATAATGCCCCCGCAAATTATGTCCTCGATAGTAGCCTACTTCAAAGTTGCACTGTGTCTTGTTTGTGGTGAAAATTGAATAAAAAAACTAGGGGATGTTGCTTTCTTGAAACCACCCCACAACCAATAATCGTGGCCGAAAACTTAGTTTTCATCACCCTGGACATGTCCGTGTAATTCGAGGCACTCCAGCGATGTATTTTGAGGATGCTGGCAATGATTCTGTTGTTATAACATAGAGCGCATGATTTGTACAGCGGCGCATCTTCGATCTCGCTTGCTGAACATTGTCATGTTCAGACATGATAGAAGTCTCCTATCGCTCTTGAGATTTGCACACAACTGGCCAACTAGTAGATGGTCTGCAACAAAAGAAACAAAACGGTTTTCACCAAACGGAAACGGAATCATGTCGTCTTTTCTAGAGAAAGTATTTTATCGTTCTACACTGTATATTATAACACATAGGCGCACAATACACACACACACACACGCACACACATATGTGTGTGTGTGTGTGTACATGTATATGAATCTGTCTATATGTATATTAATGTGTCTCCAAGGGATAATAAACCTTCCATTCAAGTAGTTTTATTCCTGTAACTTTAATTACATTTAATCTGCATACAAATACACAAAATTCTCCTGATTCCAAAAAAGAACTCGGTACAATTTTATCGTTTCGCCCTGTACTCTTCCAACATTTTCAAATTATGTAATCATGCTCACATTCTTTTCATTTTCTTTTACAGTAAATGAGTTCTGATTCTTTCTGATGAATACGGGCAGAAAATATTTTTAAAATAACATAATAATGATATGATTGTTTCTGCGCCACGAAACAGGTGCTGAAAGAAACAAACGGTGAGATTAAAAACATCTTTGAATTTGGAATATAGACTATTCGTCATCATAATATATGTATCTCTTCTCCCTTTCTCTCTCTCGCTGTATATATATATATATATATATATATATATATATATATATATATCTGTGTGCTTGAAACGTGTTCACCCTAAAACGAGAGAGAGAGAGAATGAGAGACAGAAAGAGAGAGAGAGAGAGGGGGGATTTGTCTACGAGAGGAATGTAGTGTAATAAATATATGCAAGTATATTTCACTTATTTAGATTATAATTTGTCATAAGCTCCTTAATCACGTTGACTCACCAGTTATATTTCAACATGTATTTGTCAAGCTGTAACTAATAGTCTCCCTTTTTGTCCATTATTTTCACCTCTGTGACTTTTTATGCGCTAAGTAATAAATCCAGTGAAATTTATTGGTGAGAAATACATCCAGTGTAACAATGTTCCTTACCAGAATGAATATGTCTGGAAAAGAACTGAATTGAAATCTATTTTATTATATCAGAACATAGCCCAAGAAACAAGAAATACTCAGAAAGATATAGCAATATGGTTGATGACAAATTTTGAGTAGGAAATTTGTTCCAAAGGTAAGTCCCCCTATTTTTGAACTCAGAAACTAAAACATTGAATGGCTACGAAAACTAGAATGGCACCATTAAAACGAGAGACCATTGTTGGTCCAAAATGTATTTTTCTACATATTAACCGCCATTCTAAAGGCACTATTTCCAGTCTCTTTTTCTGCCTCGATTGTAAAAGTCTGCTGCAAGCTTTGTGATTAAGATCTCTCTGAAATCGGTGACCCTATCTCCTAACTGTGCTGGCATCAACTGTATCGCCTTTGTGAATGTTTAAGAGGCGCCGGCGAATATTGATAGGATCAATTTTCCCTTCATGAAAGAATTCAATGGTACGTCTTTGCTTCAGACGCAGGTTTATTACAAATATTGCTTTCTTAAGAGTAAAATATTGTACATATCTACAAGAGAAATGAAACTCTCAGGTCATATTTAATCCTCATAACACTGGAATTTGCAATCCTCTCATATCTAATCAGGCAAAAAAATAGGAGTCATTACTTTTGGAACGTCTATCGTATTAGACACACACACACACACACAAAAAGAAGAAGAAAATAACAACATCTATACTCCTATAATCTTTTTTTTTTGTGTGTGTATTGATATTCACATCAAAAACCCATTTTCTATTTATTTAAAAAGAAAATACAACATTTATATATGGGTTGTGGAATTGCATTCATCTGCAAAAAATCTAGCTAATTTAGATACTCGTTTAAACATTCATTTTAATTGATTCCCTATTAGGTTTTTCGGTTTTCTTGTTAGATGATCATATTTAGTAAACTATTACGTGTACTTATATTCATGCAGATATTCTACATGATTTATACTTGCATAATATTTGCATAAATAATGTTATAGTAAACAAAAAATTCTTTCTATATATAGTTATGTATGCGTATATATATATATATTTAAATTTGCCTACCGAACTCCTCTATCAGTTTTTAGTCTACAGACATAAAACGTCACATATAGGGTATTCGACCCCATGCAAAACTTTATATTTGAGTTTTAGCCAAATCAGTGCAAAAGTCTGAAAATTTTAAAAGAAATGAAATTTACCAGGTGAAGGTCGAACAACGGCATTACGAAAATGCATGCATAACGTAATAGCTATTAGTTCACGTTTTAAATTTTACTATTGCAGCAAACATTTCTTCATGACACAGGCATTAACGTCAAAGGAAAAAGTACAACGTAAACGTTTTAGTTTCGACTATCGGTGGTGGCGCACGAGTCATTTTTTTTAACTTTTTAAATCGACTCTCTCTATATATATAACATCCAATATAATATAATAAATGCAAAATCTGCATTAATCAAAATATCATATTTAATTGTATTTTACGACCGCGCAATGCCAGGCAAGTAATATTATATTTTCAAAACTGATAAAGGAACGCATCGGGTTTTAGTTGAAATAATATGAAGATGTAAGGAAGAAGAACGGGGAAACAGCCTCAAGAGTTCCTTAATAGTTCGATACCACCTTAGAACCTTAGAATTAAAAGAAACTAGAAGTTGGACTGGCGTTTACTTTCGCCAGTTGGATAACTCTCGCCTCGCTTATTTTGCTCTAACATTTCAGGAGCGATGTTTCTGACAAATAGGGAAGTATTGCTGTTTTTGAGGTTAGTAGCTATAAGGATTTTTTTATCCTCTGACTCTAAAATCAACAGAGATTAGACCCTTCCTGCAATGACCGGGTCCCCTATTGATTTTGTGGTGGAAGTTTAGTTCTGTGCAGTTCTAGGAGGTTCACCCTCCCAGGCATTTCCTTCTCTCTTTGAGAAGGAGTTAGTTTATTGCTAATCGCATGAAGCGCGCTTACCTGGAAATGTCAACGGGACTTCTAAGGCAGTTTTTGCAGGTCAGAGTGCCCCTTTTTGGGAGCGCTGACTTCTTAGTTCCACTTTCCGACCTTGGAGTCTAATTTCTTTGCAGTGATAGAGAACTAAAAACTCGTATCCTTGGCAAGTCTCTGTCATTGCAGTAATCCTGTTTTAAGCTCCTGACATCAAGTGGCTTCATGCCTTGTCGGAGGCGATTTTCAGTCAGAAATTTTCGATAATGTAGAATCTCAATAGAAGCAAATAAATATTTACTGCTGTTAATTCTATACAATTTTTCAGATATTACTTTGAGTAGAAGCAAACTCTATAGCTATAAGATATGACATAAACGAACTTGCTTGTCATGCTCCCCCAGACGACCAAACAGACCACACGAAACATCTTCGTTCAATCTGTTTGACATTAACACAAAGTAGCTGAATAATAAAGACGAAATAGGAGGAGAGGTGCGAAAAGCAACGGAAGAGGGGCGTAAATCCCCCCAAATATCTCTTCGTGCTAATCCAAGCAGCCATGGGCAACCACTTCACCCTATTAATCACGCACTCACATTTTCGGTGTTTTTAAAACAATTGCATTGACGTCTGCCAGATTTCCAATTCTGTATCACAAAGAAAGACTAAAATTATATTTCTCTTTATCTATATATTTCTGTCTGTCCGTCACATTTTTTTTCTCGGAAATCACTAGGCCAATCTGGGTGCAACTTTGTAGTTTATGAAAACGAGTAACGAACTATGTATTATGGTATCCGATTGATACATATTAATTTATTTTTACAAGGTGGTCACCACTTATCAAGGCTCGGAAGCCACTCAGGGATAAGGGTTATTGTAAGTATAGTACGTTAGTGTAGATATTTAAAATGTCTACTTAAGGGAGCGGTTCATCAGGAAAATTGTTTACGTTGGACTTGAAGACATCCAAATTGAAACATATTCCACCGTCATTTTGGTATACAGCTCTTATTTTAGGTCAATGTGGCATAACATTTGCTTGTTTGAACGGTTTAAAAGGTAAAACGAAATTATTTTTTTTCTAATGAGATTTGTTTGAATGGAATAGGGAAAGAGGAAATATGGAATGGGAAAAGGTAGAAACAATAAATAGAATGAAGTGACGGGGAAAGGGAGTATTGAAAAGAACTAATATAAGGGGTGGGAAAGAGAAAAAGAATGATGAAGGGAATTAAGAAAGGAATAAAATAAGGAAATAATGCAAGAGTTGTTTAAAAACCTGATGTATTAATTATGAATTATGTTATGCGAAGTTTTAATGGAAATTTGACTCGAAAGAAAGAATGAATAAATGAAAATAAAAACAGAAGACAAATCAAAACAAAATAGCATTTCAGTTCTGACTTGAGAGACAATGGATGCTCTGTGCAAGGGTAGCTGCGCGTGTAATTATGACAAAAGGGTTGCGTAATCTCCGACTATGCTTCTTTGTAATCAATACTGCGTGATTTCGGTAGCAGGAAGAATTCCAAGACAACCGGAAACAATGCTGAGATAAGCGGAGAGCTACTACAGCACCTGGTATTCACAAACCGATGTAGTACCGATATAGCTCAGCGTTGCTTAACCTCGGTGATGAAGCAGGGGTTATATTTCACTTCGACCGCCGAATCGTCAAATGTGTTTAAGTTTAATCAATTAAAAAACAAAAACGCAATTTTTGTCATTCCTTTCACTTAAAGACTCGTTGGTGAAAATAGAAAAAAACACACGCAGCTGGTTATAAAAAAATATGCTTAATTTTGTAACTATAGGCTTTTAGATTTCAATGATAGATGACCTGCGTAATGGGTTAATCGATGGTGTTCAGTCTCTCGTCTCATTGTGTCGATTTTCGCAACTCTCCCTCTCTCCTTTTTTGTATCTCTTTTTATTTGGCCCAAATGACGACGATATTCCGATCTGCATTGTTTCGCACAAATGTGGCCACTTACTGACCAGTGATTTCGCGTCCTAAAATTTGACCTCGCTTGATGTCATCTCCCGGGCTTTGCAGATACTGTGACTGACCTTTTTGTTTCACTACGACTTAATAAAGGGGAAAACAAAGGAGAAAAAGGACGCAAATAACTGAAGCCAAAGAAATAAATATTGTGGAAACTTACGTAAAAAAGGAAAGGAATGAAACAATAAAAATAGAAAGAGGGATAGGTCCTTAACTATCAGTCAAACTCCAACTTCTGTTCTATCATCACAATGTTGCATCCCTATGCCTGTTTTTTAAGTATTTTAACAGAATTTGCTCTGATAAAAGAACCGCTCTTGTGTCCCTTCAACGTACTTTCTCCCGGCTAAAACGATACACAGATACACCCCAGCCCTTCCCTGTTGAAGTCTCTCTACTCTAATAGTTTATTACTACGGACTGCTAAATTTTGAAATTACCCCCTCTTTACTGTTTCCTTAATTGTATGAACCTGCAGAATATCAAATGTATTATGAAAAGCCATCTCGCTGCTCAATTCCCCACTGTCCCCTATTAGTCACAACCAGGCCCGACATATGCTATACAGTAACAAAACTGTCACAAAAATTATCACGACCGACAATGAAGGATTTTAACAGAGCTAAACAAGTCCTACGTTATTTAAAAGGACCTAAAGAACAGAAGTTAGCATTTAGAAAATCAAGAAATCCCCTAAAATTAGAAGGTTTTTCGAATTCAGACTGGGCCCATAACCTTTAGAAGTGTAAGCCATTTTGAGTTTCAGAACAGTTTCAGATGATTCGCTGTTACACACAAGTCCTGGGAGGTGACTTGTTTGTAGTAGACAGTTCCACAGAACAAAATATTCTTACCGTGTCGAAACCCGGGAACAGAACATGTGAAATTGCTCCAGAAAAGGTTTAATATTTATGAAGCAATTCTGGTTTCTGATTGATTGGTAGCAGAACGTGAATTAATTTGATTCGTCAGTTCTTAGCAGCATCGTTTATAAATAGAATCGTCCGACTGTGTGGGATCATACTCCATTAATAGGTCCAAAATATTGCAACAATATATATATATATATATATATATATGTGCTAGTATATATATATACAAATGCAGGCAAATTTGGGCATATTTTATTGCTCTTAAAATATAGTTTTTTTGTTTACCAATTGCCATAAAATTTTAACCATAGCATAGTATTATAATTTTCAAAAAGCTTGCGAATTTCAATTTAGATTTGTCTCATGGAACCAAATATATGAGCATTTCAATATTTAAGTTGGCTATCAGTGTACATATATCAATAAATATACCACCGTTTTTGCAATTTTATAAGTTTAAAATCTCAGTGATTTACCAATCAGAATTTAACAAATCAGTGATTTACCAATCAGAATTTAACAAATGAACGCTCGTTGGAAAGGTAATAACTTAAATTGTGTAGTGAGTTACGTAAACATTATCATCAATCTTCTAGAGCCTATTTTCAGTAATTTTCTACAGCCATAAAATGTTTCAGTCATTTGTTTTCCTAGTTTTGCATATAAATTACAAAATATCTGATATTTCCCCAAAACTTCTGGCCATGGTAGAGAGGAGATTATAGTTTCAAATGATCTTAATAACAGTAAGGGGAGACTTGATTCCAAATATTTCTCATATGTTATATCTCCTCTCTTTGGTTTTCATACATAAATTAAATTTCACAGTGTATAAGGATTATTTGTTACTGGATATATTCATAATCATACTCTATTTCCAAAAAAGGAGAGATATAACACATGAGAAATATTTAGAATCAAGTCTCCCCTTGCTGTTATTTCAGATCATTTGAAACCATAGAAGCAAGTTTTAGTCTCCCCTCCAAGACCAGAGTTTTATGGTATATATATATATATATATATATATATATATATATATATATATATATATATATATATATACGCTTATGTATTGCATCAATAAAGGTGAAACTGCATAGCTTTGTCCATCATTATATCTTAAGTTGCTTCAGTTTCTGTCTGCCCATTACATTTCTGCATGGTCTCCTATAAATCTAAATTTATTTTTTATACACTCTAGACAATGCTTCAAGCAAACTTCATTAATCTCTTATCAAAAATTATTTAATACTTTCACTCAACTATGGCTGATGGAAGGGAGAATAATTTACTCTAGTGGGTTAAATAAAGGGTTCAGTTTAAAGTTCCGCAATAGATTTTCTGAATTCGACAGAAAAACTCCAAAGTTGGATAAGATTCGCCTAAAAAAATGTTGTAGGTCACATCGGCCGAAATATTGTGAGAATTATATCCAAGGTGCGAGCACTAATTCGACTAATTCACATAATACCAAAAATAAAAAAAATAAAGATAGCGTCGGGTAAATTCTCGAAAGTCTGGAAAATGTCGAGAGTGAGAAATTAGAGAAACAATTGAAGCAGAAGCCTTCTAAGATAGAGAATGTGTGTGCGCGCGTGTGTGTGTGTGAGAGAGAGAGAGAGAGACAGACAGACAGAGAGACATGGGAGCGAGGGAGAGAGGGGGAGACAAACAGAGAGATATATAAAGAGTAAGAGGAGGAAGCAATATATTCAAGTGTGTCAAGAGATGAGTAGGAGGTCACACACAACCTCACAAACGATATTGCTGCAGACTATGCAACTGAGAGGGGCAGCTGCCTACCATCTGTCATGTATTGTCGATGTGAAGCGTTGTCGTTGCCTGTTTTACTTAATAAAACGAACTTTTTAAAACTTCTTTTTTCGGATGTTATATCTTACAGTATCTAATCGTTTGGTTATTACTGTTATCATTATATTATTAACTCACTAGTTCTCACACATGTCATTATCAGTAGTCACTCAAAGAGAATGATCTGTGGTGTTTCGTGAAGTCTAAGTGACAATACGTCTCCCCAGATTTACAGTGTTTTTCGCCTCTCGATAACTAGCGCAGATACTTTCAACTTATATCAACATCTGCTTACGATTGATTTTTCGTTGATATCGGCCATAGTTATTCCTTGGAGTGTGGGTCGCAAAAAAGTTCCGAAACGTCCCAATTTACAGCCTTTATTTCCCATGATTCCTCATTGAAAAAGGGCATGCTGGTTTTCAGTTTTACACCTTCCCCTACTTGGAGCCACCACGCTTCATTGACCATCTCTCTCGACCTCCGATTGTCGACACTCCCGGTTACAGACTAACTTAACTAACTACCTACTTGAAAATCTAAAATTCATTGCGTCATCATTACACGAAGATTAAAGATCCTTGCTGGGTTTTTGTCACGTATCTTTGTTTATATTATCGTTAGCTTAAATTCTCCAACTACTCCGAAAATTCCTAAACCGACTTCTTTATTTTATTTCTGAGTAAAATTCTTGACTAAACATACCAAGCTGTAAATCCATATGCTCCAAAATCTCATTGTTTTATTTTTCTAATAATAATAATCGAGCAGGTTACGCAGTGTTGCCCCGGCATGCTAATATAATAGTACACTATTCCAGTCTTCAGAGCATATACAGCACATGGCGACCTATTCAACGTCGCTTAACTTTGATGATTTAACCTGATTATGTTATATATATATATATATATATATATATATATATATATATAATGTATGTATGTATATATATATATATATATATATATATATATATATATATATATATATATATATTTATGGTGTCTTTTAAATTCAATAAAAATCCTCCTAAATTTGCTGATGAGGAGACCGTGCTTACCAAAAAAACTATATATAATTGTTCTACATAACTTCATGTATACCACAAATAAAAAGCACGGATTTCCGAAACGATCGTACAAATAATTGACTTTGTTGTTGTTCCTTCTTATGAAACTGATTTTTAATTTAATTATAATTTGATTTTTAAATTAAAAAAAATTTTTTTTTTTAATTTTTAAATTGAAAATCACTTTACTTAATATATATATATATATATATATATATATATATATATATATATACAGGATGTCCCAAAAGAAGCTGACGGATTTTAAATTTGATTAACTTCCTCAATATTTAAGTTGTGCTTACCAATTTTCATATGTAGGTAGACGAGCCTCTCCGTGATATTTTAAGATATAGTTAAATATCATACTCTACTTATTCTATTTTTATTTACACAACTTAATCTAGGGTATGTTTTTCAGAAGGTCTAAATAATGTTACACAAATGTCCACCATTTTCATTTTCACACTCTTGTGCTTTCTGCAGGGTACTGTCCAGCACATCACTTAATGTTTAAGGGCCCTAATTTCCTCCTCTATATTATTTTTAAGGGCATTTATTGTGGCTGGTATGTTTGCGTATACCCGCTCTTTGAGGTAGCCCCAAAGGAAGAAATCTGCACATGTGAGATCTGGCGAGTGGGGTGGCCAATTTATCTCACAGCCACGAGAAATTATTCGGTTGCCGAATATGTCCTGGAGCAGATATAATGTTTCTCGTGCCGTATGCGCCTTTGCACCGTCCTGCTGGAACCACATTGATCTCCTTCTTACTGATGTCGATGAATCCTCGGCCACACTCTCTGCTAATCTCTGACGGTTCTCATCACATCTTGCCGTACGTGGTCTACCAGATTTAGGGAGGTTAATTGAGCCACCATACCTTTTATTTCATTGGAAGTAGGGAATTTCTTGTGTTGAAGTTTCGTTAAAATTCTGTGAGTTTCTGATATTGACTCATTCAACCGAAAATACGACGATGATAAATATTCGCTCCTCGGTAGTTTGACGACTCATGATAACCTTGGAAGAGTTACTCTAGATGATCTGAAAAAGAAAATAAAAGAAAAATATAAAAAATTAAGAAACTTATGAATTTTTTTAACCATCAGTTTCTTTTTGGACACCCTGTATATATATATATATATATATATATATATATATATATATATATATATATATATAAAACTACTTCATTTATTCACATAAATTTAATATACGAAAGTATAGATTTATGCGTAAACTTTAAGTATTTACTTAAAAAGTGCTCAATACGTAGGTAGAGCTAGTTAGTAATTTATAAAATATATATGGCGATTAAGCTACACTGAATATTCTGCGTTTCATCCAACTATAGGATTCGTCAGGCTTATGCGCATAAGCCTGACGAATCCTATAGTTGGATGAAACGCAGAATATTCAGTGTAGCTTAATCGCCATATATATTTTATAAATTACTATATATATATATATATATATATATATATATATATATATATATATATATATATATGAACAAATGATTAATAAAACATGTTAAAAACATATTGAAAAAGAGTTAAAAACATATTTAATTTTAAAAAGGAAGCACAAGATAAGTGGATAGTCCTTAACCCGCGGAGTTTCGGAGAAATACTCTCCTTCTCATCAGAGGGTAGGAATTAGCAAAATGCGGGATCGGATTTTGCATGTAAAATTATTTAATGAAACCACAAGTAAGTCACAGATCTTACTTGGTTAAAAAAAAGGGTGAGGTAAGGGGACTAGGAGGTAAAAGAAAAAAATGATAAAAAGATTTCACATGAATGGATAGTCCGATAAAGGGTAAAAAATCCAAGAATGGTAAAATCCAAACACGTTTAAAAACTTTATATATATATATATATATATATATATATATATATATATATATATATATATATAAAGATATATATATATAAAGATATGTATATATATATAAAGATATGTATATATATATATATATATATATATATATATACGTTTTATTTTTTATTACCGTATTTTTCTGTTACATTATTGTTTCAGCTACCCAGCCGTTTTTTTTGGCCGTCTGTAGCTTCCTCAGACTTTTACAGAAATGTTTGTTATTATGCGATGACAGAGTGAAAGAGTGAATGAGGTCAGGGGAGGGGTGCGAGGAGAGCTGAAAAAGGAGGAATGGAACAAGGGGGAAAGGTGGGAGGGGGTGCTTGGTATGTCGGTAATGTTTTATTTTTAGAGTTTAAGAAACTTGTGGGGGAGGGTCTGGGAAGTTCATTTCTGGTGTGGCAGAGGGCATAGGGATACATGGAGGGGGAAGGGGAATATGTGGGAGCAGTAGGAAGGGGTTACTTTAAAATCGAGTCCTAATGTTAAAGTTTTTGGCGTCTCGTTGGTTAGATGATTTTTTGATAAATATGTCTTGACCTGTTGGATGTTCGCTTAGGTTTGGAGGCGGGGGGCTATGATTCGGTTTATTTAGTAAGTGTTAATTTGTTGTTAGTTGGTTGGAGAGGGTTAGCTAGCGGCCGCGGCCGCGAGCACACACATGCGCACGTACACACATATATACTTAAAGAAACGTTCACATGTACACATACATCTCCGCCCTGGCGTGCAAATATATGCACATATGTGCGCATGCATGCATAGACACCCGCGTCGCTCCCACTTACGTCAAATTTTCCTTAAGGTGCTACAATTGGGTACGTGTGCGCAAGCATGGATGCGCTCATACACAGATACATACACACATCGGCGCCCGCTAGCTAACCCTCTCCAACCTGAGTGTAATTTGAACTTGTTTTGCTTGATAATTTTTGTTCGAGGAGAAGTGTTTTTTATCAGAGGATATTAAGAAGGTATTTGAAGATGGCTTTTTGAAACGGTGAAGGAATTCTTTCTTAAAATTTAGAAGGATAGAAGATTAGTTGGTATTTTGTAGTTGTAGGTGCTGAATGTGTTGTTGGAAGTATCTATGAGAATGTTGAAGAAAGGAATTTTGTTATTAACATTTTGTTCTATGGTGGATTTTAGTATAGAAAAGGTTTTTAAATGTTAATATTTGTTCGTTGTTGTTGGCTAGAATTATTAACCACGTCAACTTAATCTCCGCTGATAAAAAGCATTTCTGCTCGAACTAAAAAATATCAAACAACGGATTTATAAACAATATTGTCAATCAGCAAATAAAATCAATGTCTGAGAATTAAAAAACAAACCAACAACACAAATAGTAATACCCCACAGCAGCTAACTCCTAATACCATTATCCTATTCTACTGTAACCAAATGCAACTAGGCTTTAAATTAGAAATGTTCATAAAAATATTATCGATAGATATTACTGATGGGACGAGTCCAATACTTTTCTTGATTCCGATACAATTACCGATTCCTTACTAAATTCCAGAATCCGATACAATGACCGATTCCGATTCCGATTCTTTATAAATCTTTAAATATTTTAAGTTGTTATTTCCCCCGATTTCTGTAAACAAAAAAAGCACATGTTAAATATGCAGATGTTTACATTAACGTGAATTTACACTTGTGGAGGATGATCTATGGATTTTAGCTTTACTGATATTTTAAAATCAATAAATATTTATTATTTTATCATTATTAACAGCAATGGAATATTTTGCTTTAAACAAATCAAATAAAAGAAAGACAATTAAAAGAATCGATTTGGCATCGGAAGATAGGCATCAAGTTTTTCGATTTCGATACCGATTCCGATACCCCCAAATTTGTTGATTTTTTTCGATTCCCGATTCCGATTAATAGTTCCAACACTAATCGATTTGTTTCCCATACCGACAACAATATGATTAGAATTATCATACACTATAAAAAGTTGCAACCAAAAAATCTAGTACTAAAAAGCAATACATCCACTACCCTCAAATCACTAGAACAAACCAACTTCGTCTATGAGCTCAAATATCCCTTTAGGAGAGGGCAGCTTCTATAAAAAAAAAAAATAAAAATAATAGTTACGTTGGATCGTCAGTTACGCAACTGACGACTACCCTATCACGCGTCATGCATAATATAGAATCAAGCGCAACTTTACAACATTTCAAAAAACACAACTGCCACGTTCCGAAGTTAGATAAATTCTAGTCAGCAACACATAAATAATGCACAACAAAACCAACGTCAAGAAGTTAAAAATAACCTGGCTGTATACATTAAAACGCACAAAACTGCCTTTAATAAAATCACATTCCAATCCAACGAAAACACACTGAAATGCTTGTCGTAACCCCCGCTTCTTACATGACACAGCACTGACTACAGAACCGGGCATTCCTCTCTCACACACTGGGCACACACAGCTCGCACGCATTCACCGCTGCTACTATATATATAAAAACCTCCAATACTCCTTCGCAATAATATGCACAGCCCTCTTGATGATGTCTTCTTGAAATGACGAAAAGCAACACCACGGGCAACGTCGAATTACACATGAAACCTATATTAAGTCTTTCGATCTACATACTAAAGAAATCATTAAAAGAAATGAAAAAATAAAAAAAGTCTAACTAAATAGAAGCTGTCTATTGGCTTTAGCAACGTTTGTTTAAATGAAAGAATGCTGCCTAAATACGAACAATATATATATATATATATACTTTATATTTATATTTTACTAGCAAAAGTACCCGTCGTTGACTGGGTTCAAAACAGCCTACAGAAAATGGGCTCTGATTTATGAAAGTATGATAGGTTATGAAAAGGAAGGGTTGTAAATTTGGGTTGAATTTGGGAGTATCAAAACCAAAGCCAAATATGATGAAAGTAAAAATAAAATAGATAAACCCCATAATTTATTATACCATACCTGTTCACACTGAAACACTTATCACAATATTCTGTGGATCTATATTAAAAAAACCTTGTTAAACTGTGTGACATATTTCCATTCTATGGAGGTCAGGTGCGAACGAACATCCCATAATTTTATTATATCATATTTCTTCAAACTGAAACATAATTATCAAAGTATACTTACGCAGATAGATATGAAAAGTCTTTATTAAAGTGTGTGCCTATTTCCATTCTATGGAGGCCAGGCGCGAACGCAGACCCCATAATTTTATCATACCATCCCTATTTAAGTTAAAACATACTTATCAAATATTATTATGTACATCTATATAAAAAAAACACTTGTAAGCGTTTGTTTTTTTTATTTTTAATTATGTTATTTCCATACTTTGTAAAATAGGCGCGAACGCTGACCCCACAATTTTAATGAACCACCGTTCTGCCAGATCAAACATACCCATTCCAGTGTCTCGATACATCTTCTATCATTATATGTAATCAGTTTTTTTTTAAATAGTCAGTCATATAGGAGCCTATTCGTGACCAGACACACACACACACACACATTCAGCTTTATATTATAGATTCATTTTGTTAGTCACATTCTGACAGATGAGTCGTAGAATCTTAAGCCAGTCATACATGATTGTCTATATTGACTAACGATTTTTAAAAGCTATGCGACAGAAATATCAGAGTGTAGTATGCATGCGGCATTCTCATCGAAAAGTATCCTATGTTTTAACTCAAAAAGTTTAAGAGCTACAAAGATGAAAGCGATATTTTGTGCTTAAGAATTTTTTTACTTAGTTACTATTATTCTCAATGCATTTTGCCAGCGATGATGGCTGTGCATGGGCATCTGGTGTACGCTTTGAGGGTTATTTCCCCACTAACCAACAATCACGAGGTTGTTTGCTACCGAAAAGGCTAACATGCTTGCCAGTCGGTTTGCCTCCAACTCCACACTGGACCCTTCCAACCACCCCCTACCTGACTTTCCTATAAGGACAGACGCCACGCTAGACGATCTGAAAATCACCCCTGCTCAGGTGCATGCTATCATAAAAAAACCTTGACACTTCAAAAGCATGTGGACCCGATCTCATCCCAGCTGTGCTATTAAAAAAGTGCTCAGCCGAAGTAGCTTCAGTTCTCTCCAAACTCTACAACAAATGCCTTAATGAATCTTGCTTTCCCGACTGCTGGAAAACTGCTTCTGTGGTACCAGTATTCCAGAATTCTGGCGAAAGAACTGACCCATTAAATTATCGCCCTATTAGTCTCCTCCCCCTTTTTGCCAAAATATTTGAGACCTTAATTAACCATGCTCTAGTCCAGCACCTTACAGATGCTAAACTTCTGACCGACCAACAATATGGATTTAGACAAGCCCGTTCCACAGCAGACATCCTCACTGTAATCTCTGAACGCATATACCATTCACTGGACAAAGCGGGAGAGGGCAGAGCGGTAGCTCTAGATATATCGAAGGCTTTTGACAGGGTATGGCATGAGGGTCTCCTCGGGAAAATTAGATCATACGGTATCACTGGTAGAATACTTAACATAATTAAATCCTTCTTAGATAAGAGAAAAATCCAGGTTGTCCACGACGGTCGTACATCTAAACAATATGATATAAATGCAGGAGTGCCCCAGGGATCTATCCTTGGACCTCTACTGTTCCTGATATTCATAAATGACCTCCCCGACAAAATTGCCCCTGAGATGGGTATATATGCTGATGACACCACACTCTATAGCAGGCACGACAGGAAAACGAATGAACATTGTTTTTTTTTTATTTTTAATTATGTTATTTCCATACTTTGTAAACCAGGCGCGAACGCTGACCCCACAATTTTAATGAACCACCAGATGGCAGAAACACTAGAGGATGACCTCCAATCAGTAGTGGAATGGGAACAAAAATGGATGGTCACGTTCAATGCCGCCAAGACTAAACTGGTTTCATTTAAATAATTACAAGAAACCTTCTCTACCACCTATAGCAATGACCAACGACTCTTTATCTGAGAGTACGTCTCTCAAGCTCCTTGGCCTAATGTTCACAGGAAACATGAGTTGGAACAATTAGATCGAGAGCATTGCCAGAGCCGCTGCAAGGAAGGTGGGCTCTCTCTACCGTGCTAGAAAACTACTAACACCCGAAAGTATCCTGCACTTCTATGAGGCAACCATTCGCCCATGTATGGAGTATTGCTGTCATATTTGGGCTGGTGCATCGGCTACTAGTCTCTCGCTCCTTGACAGGGTTCAAAAGAGAGTCGCAAACCTGATAGCCCTAAACTGGCATCTAAGCTTCAGCCTCTGTCCCATCGACGAAACGTTGCATCCCTCTGCCTGTTCTACAAGTATTTTAATGGTGAATGCTCTGATGAACTGCAAGCACTTGTGCCACCACAACGTAAACACCCTCGACAGACCCGACAAGCTGCAAAATCTCACCCCACACTGTAGAGATCCCTAGATGTAAAAGAACCGCTAGACTTTGGAATTCCATTCCAGGGCACTGCTTCCCTAACTGTAGTGGCATGCAGAAGTTCAAGTGCAACGTGAACCAACATTTTGCTGCGCAAATCCCTACATAGTACCCCAGTAGTTGTTTCCCCTGATAGTAGCCCCTTACACCAAAGTGGCAATGTGCCTTGTTTAGGGTGAAAATGTAATAAAAAAAAATTATAAAAAAGTAAAGCCTCTTATTTTGTGTCAACTAAATATGTTGAAGAACTACGAAAACAGTCAAGGAGTGACTTTTTAAGACTCAGAATTTATTTTCCACATAGTCCCCGCCATTCTCACTGGATTTTTGCTAGGAGTCTTTGCGTCTTTGCGTTTGACGCACGCCCATGATAAGGGTTGATAAGGATAAGGGTCTTACACCGTCAATATCTGTAACATATAGATGAAACTGTCAGGTCAGGAATGCAAAGTGTAATCATCATTGCACTGTAATTTTCAATGTTCTCTGATCTATTCGGAAGCAATAAAAATAGGAGGCATTACATTTGGATAACTCCTCTTATTTGGGCGTAAACGCAGTTTTCGTTCCCCCAGAACACCAACATCAGCCATAACTTGATCTCCTTGTGGGAGTCGGTAACAAATCTTGTGCTTCTTTGGAAGTCGACATTTCATGCTTTAAAATTATCTCGAAAACTGCCCATCGACGCTTTTTTGTTCCCCATAAAACACCGTAAACCATTTCAGGACGGAAAGGAAGGCGAGCAGAGGAAACGGGGTTGTTATCACGAAGTATAAATGTAAAAAATAAAAAGGCTTCTAATACGTTCATTCTGAATGGCATATCAAATGAACCGAGTGAACCGAATTGACTTTCACTAAGAAAAAAAAAAAAAGACAATCGCTAAAAAATGGGAACCACAGCACGACTATTTACTTTTTCTTTCAAAATTAACTTTTTAGTGTTTCTATGCGTTTAAGACTTCCCTATATATTTGTCTCCCGCGCGAGAGGAAAAAATGTAACGTTAGACACAAAGTCACTATGTGATGTGGAGAATTTATACCCAAAATAATTATGAACCCACTAAACAGGAAAAAACGAAACTTCGGAAACCACTAGCATAATCTGAACTCTCACTATGAATACATAAGGTAACGCTTGGGAGAATGAGGATACAGCGTTTAAGAATTACAAACAGTATATATATATATATATATATATATATATATATATATATATATATATATATATATATATAACTACTTCATTTATTCGCATAAATTTAATATATGAAAGTATAGATTTATGCGTAAACTTTAAGTATTTACTTCAAAAGTGCTCAATACGTAGGTAGAGCTAGTTAGTAATTTATAAAATATATATGGCGATTAAGCTACACTGAATATTCTGCGTTTCATCCAACTATAGGATTCGTCAGGCTTATGCGCGAATTCTGTCGTTGCTTCTTGTTTTTATATATGTTGAGGATTTTTAGTCGGCCAATCAGCTTTCTAGTCTCCACCGCGCCCCTTCCTACCAGCCAATGGGCATGCATTTTATCAAACAAAGGATCTGTTTTAGAACTAGGTTAGTGGGTTTAGGTGGTCGTTCTCTTTTTTTTATACATATAAATATACCTATGTGCACACAACAATGCACATACATATACATATATACATATATATATATATATATATACATATATATATATACATATACATATATGTATGTGATCGTTTATGTATATTCATGTTTATTTAATTCATTTATTTGTTTTTTTTTATCCTATTGTTATTGTTAGTTTTAAAGCTATTTTGTATCGCTATCCTAGAGTAAGTTTTATTTTGTGAACACAGTTGTTTGCTATTTCCCACCTACAGTTTAATAGATAATAGCAAACAACTGTGTTCACAAAATAAAACTTACTCTAGGATAGCGATACAAAATAGCTTTAAAACTAACAATAACAATAGGAAAAAAAACAAATAAATAAATTAAATAAACATGAATATACATAAACGATCACATACATATATGTATATGTATATATATATGTATATATATATGTATATATGCATATGTATGTGCATTGTTGTGTGCACATAGGTATATTTATATGTATATAAAAAAAAAGAGGACGACCACCTAAACCCACTAACCTAGTTCTAAAACAGATCCTTTGTTTGATAAAATGCATGCCCAATGGCTGGTAGGAAGGGGCGCGGTGGAGACTAGAAAGCTGATTGGCCGACTAGAAATCCTCAACATATATAAAAACAAGAAGCAACGACAGAATTCGCGCATAAGCCTGACGAATCCTATAGTTGGATGAAACGCAGAATATTCAGTGTAGCTTAATCGCCATATATATGTTATAAATTACTATATATATATATATATATATATATATATATATATAGTGAGAGAGAGAGAAGCATAACGTGTAGCTTTATTCCCATATATATTTTCATAATTATATATATATGTGTGTGTGTGTGTGTGTGTGTGTGTGTGTGTGTATAATAAAAATTACAATTAAATTTACCAAAATGATCCAAGATGGTAAAACTAAAGTATATTATAAATATTAAAGAATTAATACTTATAAAGTAATCTCAACCAGATATAAAAGTTCGATAAGCTGTTTGCTTTTATATATATATATATATATATATATATATATATATATATATATATATATATATATATATATATATATATATATATAGCAGGGTGACCCGACCTTGCCCGGGATTGAATGATGATCAACGAATGTTTCACATTCTCATATTTTTATTGTCATCGAAATCGATGAAATAGCCCTTATTTTTAATCAAGTGGATTGATTGCCCGCTCTAATTGGGGAACCATCGATCTGCACCTGGTGGATGACTCACATGCCTCTTGCAGTGACTAAGTTCACAATATATTATAGTATACGTTACACTGTAAAAAAAAAACTTTTTAATAAAATTATTTTGATTCCTATAACGGCTTGGATTAAAGTTTAAAATGCAAAAGTTAAGTATCATAGTTCAATTGTGCTCTAAACAGAAACATTCATTTTAAACTTGTCATATCAATGTTGCTTTTGTATGTTATGTCTTTCGGTTTGTGTAATAATAAACCTCCTCAAATGCACATGTGACGTTAGGCTGTGTAAGATAGTAACTTTGGTGAATATCGCCTGTTCCTTCTTTCATCGGATTATTTCGATTATCGATTATCGACATTTATTAAATACATTCGCACACAAAACCTATCTAAGAGCACTAACCGGCACACGGAATAACTCTGTGTGACATTTCATCAAAATCGGCCCAGCTGTTTGGGAGTCCATAAGGAACGAACTCACAGACACACAAAGTTCCTTTTATATATATATATATATATATATATATAAAGAGAGCACATAAGGCTTTTTAATTATCTCATATTTCTCACTAAATTCAAAATGTAATAATACTAAACCGTTTATCTAGAATGTTTTTTCTAATTTTGATTGAAAGCACTGCATGATTTTGGTTATAGAACATGTTTTAAACGAAGAGCTTAGGTTTAAGGGGTCTTCAAACACATTAGATCCAGCGAAGCCATTTTTTTTACAAAGGAATCACCACTTAGTAAGTTGCTGAGGCCACTCGAGGATAATGGTCAATGAATGTACAATACTCAATGGGATAATATCATAGTAATCGTTAGTAGTGGAGATTTGATGAATTAGATTACTTAAGCGGATGACTCATCATGAACTTGTTTACATTGGACTTGAAGACGACCATATTGTAGCCAGTTGGAAATCAGGAAAACGAACAGAGTTCCAAAGGCGTGCAGTTCTAAACAAAATCATTGTTTATGGAATTTACGTTTAGGTTTAGGCACAGATAGAGAGTAGGGGACATTGCTGATAGTGGTTTCAGGTAGACGAGTGTTTTCTTGTGAAAATCAGACCAGGGGGATTATAGATTGTTCATATATAATTGTTATGGACCACAGTGAATGTAGTTCTGATTTATTAAAATTTTCGTATGCGAATAAATGTTCTCTAAAAACACTAAAAATACTAAAACACCCCTGGAATTTCTAGGAATATGTATTACTTGATATCTAATACTACTGTTGAAATTTTACTTTTGCTTGAAAAATAAAATAAATAAAACCCACATTTGGATCTCTTACGCTTAATAGCTGTGTTTCTAAAAGTCATAATTATCGGCTTTGTTCGAAATTAATCCTATATTATATACATGTATACGTAATTACCGTTTCCGCACTGGCGTTTTTCTCATAGCCAGCTACAATTAAGGTTTACATGAAAATAAATTAAAATATTTACCAAGCCATGTAAGCAGACTGGCATAATCAACAATCATGAAATGCAGAATTATGCGTGTAAGCTAGTTGACCGCTTTTTCATAATTAAATTAAAAAAAAACTACGTTTTAATAACTTAAATGGAGATTTATAACTAATATTTTTCAGTAAATATTAATAATTGTTATACCAACTGATACACACACACGCACACACACGCACACACACACATATATATATATATATATATATATATACTATGTGTTTGTGTGTATGTATATGCGTGTGCACATAGAACCCATGACACTGGTTTGATTTCCTGTCAAATAGAAATGTAACGTTTACAAAGAAAATTTTCAACATATCTTTACAAAACAATTAATTTAATAAAAAATATTCAGATACCGTGCTATTCGAACTCATTAGATTTTTGAACAGAGAAAATAACTACTACAGATAATATCAATTAGATTAGAAGCCTGATTTTACCAGACATGTTAATTGATAATAATCATCCTGGACACGGCACCAAAATGTCTCAACCATATATTTGGAGAATTCGGCACCTGAAAATGTTTGTATTTACCCCAGCACCGACATTGAAAATGATCTTTCGTCTTTCTGCTATCCTATTTTGTAATCTCATATTCATCTTAATTTTCCTGATTATTCTACTAAACTGAATTTTTTGGCGAACCCTAATTTTTAAGGTTGTATTAAATGTTTGCAAACATTAAAAAGTTGAAGCAGAAACAATTACACAAAATAATTGAAAATATGTAATTTAATTTTCGAAAACATTCTATTGTGAATAGGGTATAGTTCCTACATTAAGTTCACTGCAATATCCACTGTCTTTTGCTTTTGTACAAAGTTTTAAAAATAAACAATTCTACTTTATAGTCCTGGATATCGTCAAAGGAAAAGTACGGTGTATCCTTCTCCCCGCTAATATGTGGGAAACACTTGGGCAAGGTCGGGAACCCCGTTTAGCCTCCCGATGAGAATTACGTGAGATCATGGAAATCACGTGACCGATGCAATACGGAAGCAAACAAAAATAATTCTGTTCATAGTTTCGTAGTTCGTTGTTCTGAGCAAAAAATAGCTCTGAGTACAATGGCCAGGCCAATCGCTAAGTATTGACACTGCTCGGGCAGAAAGAAACTGTAACCTACTGTCTGTATAACTGCAAACAAAGCTGTGACAATACATCAGACTTTATTCGAGAAACTGCGTGAATAGGGGTTCTGAATCCAAACACCTTGCTGGATAGAAAAGCAAAAGACGACAGCAATAAACGCTGATTATTTAAACAGTTGAGCAAGATCAAAAAATAATGAGCCACCATGAATTGATGAATGCTTGGGGGGGAGAGAGATAGACGCAGAGCCATAGCCGCCAATACTTGTACCAGGCAGGACCCACTTGAACGGTAGAGCCCACTACTTTCTGTCAAATCCCAGAGTTTGTCACTTTCATCGCAGGGTCGCATCCACGTGATGGTTTTACAAATAATTTCAAGACAATGTGCTTAGGGTAATCTAATGCACTCGTACTCTCCTAAAATAATTATTCCATCCACTCAGAGTTGCAGCAAAATCATACAATTAAAGATACTCCTAAATGTTGGAAGATAGTCTATTCCGATAAATTATTTCCTTGTGCTTGTTTGCCATTTACATCTTTCTGCTCCCTGTTTGCCCGACAATACCAACAGGCAGTGATTTAAATATAACAAACACCTTGTCCCGTATAAATCGTAACCTTATCATAGTAGCCCCTAACGCATCAGCGGCAAAATGGTTTTTGTGAGATCAATAAATTTATATTTAATTGGAATTCATTATGAAGATGAGTATTATTTATTAACTTTTTATTTTATTCATTGCGAACTATTATCATCACCTTTATTTTCTTAGTTGTTTCACGACGTTTCGGCCAAGTATTTCTCTGGCCTTCGTCAGTAGAATAGTTGTCCAAAAAGTTTTGAAACAACTAAGAAAAAGATGAGGATAATAGTCCGCAATAAATAAAAAATAACGAATAAATGTGTTTGCATTTTTAATACATCGTAAAAAGAAACAATTAAACCTAATGACGGCAGTATTTTAATGACTTAGTTTTAGAGTGTACAAATAATTAATAACCCAACGTAGTGGGTTAGTTCTACTAGTATTACATAAACCTAACAGTTGTCTATGTTCTCTTTGGTTTATTGTTTGTTAATTTTTGGATGGTTTATTTGTCGTAAATATTTTTCTTATTACTGATTTATATATTTAGGTCTGACATTCTCTTTTTTATATATTTTATTTTTCACGTTTTCCTCATTTTTCGTTTCTTTTTTTATTTTGCTTTTCGTTTTCCCTCCTTATCGTTATAACTGTGCCCCTTTCGATATTTGATTCTCTTTCCCTTTACTTTTTATCAATATATCTTAATACTTTCAAAACTACAGGGTGGTCCGAAAGTTTCGTAAACCCTCTTCCAAGAAAATAACAAGAATAGAGGTACAATCTCCCAGGAACCATATTCTGTGCCAAGAAATGGCGTTCATACCGAAAGAAGTGTTACAGTATTTATGAGGGTAAATCATATTGAATCACGCACATCTTGCTTCTTCCTCCGATTGCGTATTCTTATATGTTTGTTTGTTTTCGTACGTCTTAAAATCTATATCGCTTGACTAATTATCACCAAATTTGCGCAAAATGTTGTCTAACGTAAAACTTAGAATTGATTTAATTTTTGGTTACCTATTTTTTTCTACTCTTACTTACTCGAAAGAAGTCATATTTCCCTTAGGGCGTACTAGGAAACTATTTGGGGCCATATCCACAGGGAAACGTTGTAGGGACGCAAATAACTGGATTAAAATTACATTTAAATTCTTGCATATCAGATTAGCCTGAAAAGCAGGGGACTGAGAAGGGGTTCTTAATCTGGCCGTACTAGGGAAGAAACTATTAGAGTAGAAGGCTTTCTGGAGTATAGCGAACACTTAAGTGAAGGGGTAAGATTCTGCTGCTTTTTAAATATCTATGTCAGGTAGACACAACTGCCACGAGTTCGTCAGAGTACATTTCATTAAAGTACGTGTAAAATATTCCATTAAAGTACATGTATAACAGGTATATGCGGCGATAGTACAGGACGGGATTAATGCCGGACCTATTAGATTGGAGAGTGTTTTTGCATCCTGTTCAAGAGAAAGAGAAAGAGAGATTACTGATGTTGCGTTGCGAGTACATATTGAAGGATGACGAGGTTCATACCAGAGACATGTATAACCGGGATGATAACAGAGATAACGGTGGTGATGACAACTGTGAGCGGAAGACATTTATAACAGACTCGGATGATTCTTGAGGACTTCATATTAATACCGACTGGGAGATATGAACACATATAGAGGAGAGAAGATTCATTATTATGATGAAGGAGGCACATTACTTGTAAGGGTGTTATACAAGAGTTCGTTTATAGATGAATATACACAACACATTTACCTTTTCGGTTGTAAAGGTGACACGAAAGGCAACAGTTACAGAATATAGATCATTTCTTTATTCCTCAACCGGCCGATTGATAATGTCAGGAATTCAAGCCTGTGCAACTACATGGGCTACTCTTTCACCCCTCGCCTCTAAGGGACTCCCGGTCTCCAACTGACTATATCTCTGTGTGTGATTTGATCTTCTCTACCTTCGAACCCCCGAACAATATATTGAGAAATCTCCTTTGTTTATGACGTCAGAAGTGGAGTTCCCAACGTGACTAACATTTACATGGATTTACATATGTCTGTCCAAACAGACTTTTAGCAAACAAAGAATTCTCAATTCTAATTGTTTAATATCTAACTTATTTTAAAACCATATTTTAACTCGCATTGCCCATTCTTTTTACTGGCATATTTAATATCCAGTTATTTTAAAGAATGGATAGTCGCTTTTTTTCCGACATAAATACTATTTAGCTATTTCTAAAAGAATTAACAATAGACTGCATTCCTAAGATTCCTATCCATTATCTTTAACACTTGCATACAGGGTTCGATTCTAGCCTTTTCCTAATATCATTTTCACTTATCTAGTCTGCCCTTTTAATTACATGAGAAGGGGACAGTCCTCCTCATGTAACACTGGTAGAGGTATCGGCCCAGATGTAGTAACAATACTACGTGCATGAGTGTATGGTGGCTTTTAAGTGATAAATAATACTGTTAGGTATGTGTAATTTTTAATACGATAGAGAAGTCAAGATAAATCTAAAAGCCACAGAAAAGTTGGATTTGTGCCTATAACTTCAGTTCTATTCACTGTGAAGACTCACTACTTTGTCACTAATTAATTAAGTGTCCCTTTGAAGATTTGCCCTTGTCCCTATTTGGATTCTTCGGACTACTGCATCTTGAGTGTTAGTTGTACGACGTTTTGGTCGATCTAATCTCCAGCCTTCTTCAGGTGTATCTTCTGTCGAACTGGGGAATTCACTACGTCACGAGTGTGTACGGCGTGTGGCGCGTGGTATATAGTATACAACGTAAACTTCGCTTGTAAGTTACACTCTTCTTTAGATTTAAGTTTCAATCATCAATGCGGGCAAGACACAAATAAAAAAGAAAAGAAATAAAAATCCGATTCGACATTTTCTAAAAGTGCAAATGAAATACATTTATTCGATGGTCTTTCCAAAACAACGCATTTTGTTATCTTGCAAAATTTCTAATGCTCACACATGTGCTTTTTAAAAGTCTTTCTCCTCGCAACCTCAAACTGGCTATCAGCCAGCGCTTTCTCGCTTTCAGCTTTACACGTCCATCTTGCTCGAGAGCTACTTGCTTCTCGCCTTCGACCATGTTGTGTATTTTTCTCTGCTTTTCTTGTGACGCAAGCTCGAGCATACTTGCTTATTTGCATATGTGCTTTAATGGCTGCTGCTAATACTTTCTCCAGCCAGCAGTACTTGCTGCCGGCTTTCTCACACATGCTCATACGCGCTCTGTTATAATAATACGAATAACCAATCCTTATCTTAAAAAACGCAGACACTTTGATGTGTTTTTCTTTTTTTTTAATTTAATGTATGGACTTCATTTAGTTTCGTGACCATAATATCTGGCTTTTTGGGTCAGGATCAAAGTATAGACTCTGTTCTTGTACTACACTTTTCTGACTTCGGCCAGTGGAGGAGAAATCCTTCATGGTTGAGACAATTTTTATTTTTGTTTCAATCAGGAGTGCCCCTTTTGGGGGGGACTGGATTTTCCCCACAATCAAGACCGAACTTGTGTTTAACTCTGCCCTCGAGGGGAGGTAGCAAATACGAAAATTAATTCTACTTTGATAATTAGCTTTTATATTACCAACGTGCCCATGTCATAACTTATGAAAGTGCTTCATACAATATGTACAAGTAAGGCCCAGATAAGGATGCATGTATCTTTACCTTGTCAGAAAGAGATATGCAGTCTCACGACTTACTTATATTCTTAAAGGTTATTAGAAGGAATGGTCCATGAAAGTTAAGTATATTCGTTTTTGTACTAAAATATGAATACCCTTCATGTTTAAAACGATACTACAAGTCATTCAATTATCCAATATTAATAAATATTAATAGATTACTATCTACTAATAAATACTAATGGATTATTATATATAAATAAATATTAATGAATCTTTATTTATCAATAGACACTTTATTTATCAATAGACCATTTTAATGCAAAGGAAAGAAGGTGGAGTGATAATGAGGCTCTAGTTTCGAAAAAGGTGATATATTTTCAATGATTCGTGCGTTGCAGGACGCAAGCGTTCCTACTTATGAGTCCAAGTAAAATAGGATATATTGCAAATTTTACGGAAGGTTCAATCCGTATAGTTTCCGTAAGAATGCCAATAGAGACGCGTAATCACTTTCATTGTCTTCCTCGGGAACTTATACATATCAATAAACTTTTTGCTTTCATGTAGATTTTTTATCCATTCTTTTATAAACTCACACACACATACACACACACATATGTGCGCATGTGCGTGTGTATGGTATTTACAACGTTAAAAATCTCTATGGAAAAATTAATTGTATACGATAATTTCACACGTGTTGAAGAAAATTTTATCCTTTCTAAGCAATATTAATTTAATATATCTAACATCAATTCCATATGACCAATTACGTAGGCTGGGATTTTATTGGGTCACACACACACTCGTTGAATTTCAATTTGATAATGCGTCACAACTTATGAATGTTAAATAGCAGTATAGTATAAGGACTAATGAGATAGATTGATTGCTAGTTGAATGATAGCAAATATGAAAGTTTAGAAAATGAGGAATGGAATAAAGAATATTTGATTTATTTTGGGTATGATTTATAACAAGAATCTGTTGGCATGGTATTTTAAGGCATCCATGTTGTAACATGCAGGGAAACAGCCCCGTGGTAATGTATACTGAAGATGGAAATTTTTTTGAAAAATACACCTTTTTATGGAAATTCTGTTTCATGTAAGGCAAACGGATGAAGAAAGGAAAATCTTTTGCAGTTGTGGTAGATATTCTTGTTGTGAATGCTTTTCACAGAGGAATCAACAATTGGAACTCAGTTAATGTGAATAATGGTGTAAGAGCAAGGGCCGGTCAATGGCGTGACCGACCCAAGTGTTGCATAAATGTCATGGAAACGGTATCAGATTGACACAACGGACCAGTCAATGGGATCTGTCGATTAGACGCCCCCCCCCCCGCAGTGAAAAGTAAAGGCATACATTAGGATTCGGGGTGTGGTTGGTTTCTTTCCTCTCTCAGGACTACATCTTCACTCTGGTGGATCCCTTTTGCTGGACCCGCCTTGATGCTGGCACCGTCTCGGCCTTTAAGGCAGACATAACACGACACGCGACACAAATTATAATATAAAAAATTATAGCTATCTTATTTTGCAATATTACAATATTAAAAAAAAAACAATTAAACTTTTAGATCATAGCAATTAAATCCCTTAAACTGAACCAACGGTCCTTAACTTAAATGCTTGAGGGGAGGTTCCCACCTTTTTGCAGAGACGCACAAATACACGTCTTCAACCGTTCATTGCCGGAACCGACCGGAAGAGAGAGAAAGGAAAGAAACACTGCATTGCGGTTCCTTTTTTTTATATCACTCCGGGCGCGACCAAATCACCTCCCGGCCATGGCGGGGGTGATGGGGGGAAAATAGTACCACAAAGGTTAACTAGAGAAAGACTAAAAACGGCCTCTTTTTTAGAAGGATGTCGTAGAGAACAGGGGAGATAATCCTTCATTAAGTTTCTGGATGTCAATGTTCAGCGGTAAGCTCCTTACTCAATCGGACACTTTTCGAAACAGAGGATTGCATCAGGAGTACTTGTTCCTCCTTTTATCGATCATATCTTATCCCTTCCAATATTTTCTCATCTTCTTTATCTCTATGTTACCTCCCAGAATTCAAAATAATACCCCTTTTCGGCTCATCTTTATCAACATCGTTGCAGTTATTACAGTAATCTAATCTTTTAGCCCGTTTTTAACGAATATAAAAACTGGAGTGCTTATCTTAAGTTGAGAAGGCCTACACGACATCCAACACCTACCCATGGCTGATACGCATCAAACCGTGAATTTATAAAAACAAAATTTAATGACAGTGATAATATTTTATGGCGTATCCCTTTATTCGAACGTTCTAGTTTTCAGCAATACACTCGCTTCCCTTTATGCCTCCATCAACATCCCTAGGGTGTGTCAACCAGAAAACGGACCAGTAACAATGGTGTTTACAAAGAAGGAGATAAAATACGGCCTAAGAAAAAAATCTGATGCAGGATTAACAATAAAAAGAAATGTAATATATAAAATGTTGTATGTCTATTTTTCTTAAACTTTTTCTTCTAGGGGATGGGACATCCAACCAGATGTCTGACATTTACCCCTATTTTAGTGAGTCCAACCAAGAGATCTTTTCAGGATTCTAGCCGTCCCTTTCAGTGCAATCGTTTGTATTTCACTTGCACTTGGTTCACCGGGTATGCTTGCTATGTACTTTTTAAAGTTCTTTTTCATAAGCCCAGTTGCTCCTATGATGACTGGTATAATTGAAACGTCTTTTAATTTCCAATTTCGTTTCATATCATACATAAGTCCTTGATACTTTGTAATCTTTTCCCTCTCAACTCTGTTAAGCCCTGTATCATTGGGTACACTGACCTCTATTACGGTCGCTTTTTTGTTTGCTCTGTCCCAAATCACTATATCTGGTTTAACAGCTGCAGTTTCAAGATATGTAGCAGTAGGGATTATGTAGTCATAGTGAATAGTGTAGTTGTCATTCCCAACTGTTCGTTCGGGTGTATGTTCCCAGGGGTTTTTACTACACTGAATGTTGAGTTTCTTACATATCTTCCAGTGAAGGTATTTGCAAACTCCGTTATGGCGATCTGTATAATAACCGTCTCCAAGTAGGACTTTGCAACCAGAAATCAGGTGGCCCACACTATCTGTATGTCTATCTGTATGCCTTCATATTTTTAAACTCTATTTCCTCCGAAACTAAAATTCACAGAGCGGGGCTAGAGGGCTCAAATGATTGGACGTTTTTACGAACATATATAGGTCTTTAGCCAGTTAAAATAGTTTTAAGGAGTCAGAAATGGGTGAAAATGTAAAAAAAAATTAAATCGTTATACATTTTGTATATTCATCTTAGTTTATTTTTAATTTAAAATTTTTACTTAGTAAATATTCGTGTCACTATGGTACAGCGGTAACGTCACCAGCTTTGAATGCTACCGTTTCGGTTTCGATTTTAGCTGATTTCACCCAGATACTTTTTCTTACTTTGGAAATCACAACTCTATAGTAATACAGGGTGACCCGCCCCCCCCCAAAAAAAAACAAAACCCAGATAACATTCAATTGTTTTTCTGAGCATTTTAAAGTCAACGGAGAAAAAAAGGCCAAATACCCTAGTGTTTTGATGTGATGTTTGGAACCTGATAAACTAATCATGATGAAAGTTTCATTTCATTCGGACAAAACATTAAAAAACAGGGCCTAATTAGAGCTGTATATACGAAATCTGAACCGATTAAAATATCATATTTAAGCGTATTTTATGCCCTGGTAAAACCGTGCCTCCTCCCCTTTCAGTCTGATACATTATTTTATTTTTATTTCTCTAGAATCTTTTGAGGTGAAGCTTCATTATTTGTGCATTCATTTATTTTCGGGCTGTTATCCTCATCTTAATCGTTGTTAACCTCCCAGAGAAGGCTAGAGAAGGAGTTGACCGAAACGTAGCGAAACAATAACAATTATGGAGATGAAGATAACCGTCCGCAAAGAAAATAAATGAATACACAAAAAGAGATCTTTCAAAATGATTAAATCCACTATTTCAAGCGGAACTTATGGAAATTCCACGGTGAATTTAAAAGAGAATCCGTTGCTGCTTTTTCTTTGTTTGTTTTATGATCATCACTCGTGAAGATAATTTTGCTGGCATTCGTTTCACCAATATCTTTCTGTAAAGAATTTATTATAGAAGGATAACTGGTACTTACGGGAAGGACCAGGTGAAGATTACAAACGCTCCTAAGTGAAAGTGTTTCTGTGGAACGACCTGGGTTCGAACTTGGCACACCCAGCACTGTTAATCACTGTGCCAACATCACATCCCAATTGCTGCTGTTGTTCATGAGGGTTTTTTAAAAATCGTTTATTATCAGATTTTTTTCATTACAATGTTTTGTTTCGTGTCAATCTTCCCTTTCACTCCAATCTGCCTGAATGTCTTTTCCATGTTTTTCGTTTTACTATTATTGATATTAATTCTTATACGTCATATAACAAGTAAGGCAATTAAACTTGGTTTTACTTTGGACAGCCTCGTAATTTTTTGCTTCCGTTATTTTGTCCTTCAGTTCTCACATTCCATGATTGAGGTTTCTAACAAAGCGGGAGTAATTGCTGTTTTCTGAAGCGGAATCCATTCATTGTTGAATACTTTTTTAATCTTGTGGTGTGTTTACCTCCGTATATCAAGTGGTTTTATGCCTAGTCTTGAAAGATTTCCATAAAAATTCCTTCAGTTTCATAACAAAGTATTTGTACGTTTTCCGTTTTTCTGCCAATTGAACTACTGAGACGTCGAAATGTACAATCAGCCATATTTTATATTCTTTTTCTTCATGACTTTTTGTTTAAATGAATTTGTCCGTTTGTACGTCCGTGTATCATATTTTACATATTCCAAGTTTCAATATTGGTATTAGGTAAACGCCGGGCAACGCGCCGAATAGAAATCATTTATTCAGCTATCTATCTATCTATCTATCTATCTATCTATCTATCTATCTATCTATCTATCTATCTATCTCTATCTTTCTCTCTATATATATATCTATATATATCTATATCTATATCTATCTATATATATATATATATATATATATATATATTTATCTATCGGTCTATCTAATTGTCTATCTGTCTAGCATAGTAAACAACAGAGATTGAATCGTGGGAAGCGATAAGCTGAGGGAGTATTCAGGCGCAGAAAAGGTCAAAGGCTCATTTTGTGATATATATCAAACTCTGTGAACGATTATTTGCACCGGGAGTATCCGAATGAGGACCGAAATGTTCCGGTTTGAATAAGCTAAGCTAAGTTTAGTGAGTTGGTTTCGAGAAGTCGAGGAAAACAAGATGGGGTAAATAGATCTCCCCCAAAAGGTTAAACAGGTCTCTCCCAAAAGATTCAGAGAAACACCACAAATCCGAGATCGTCAATTAAACACCATGCTACGGAGGACGAGATGCCTGGGAGTGAAATAAACTAATAAAAACATACATTGCTTGTGACTTGTGAGTCTTTCATGTGTACTTGTTATAGCAGAACCCAGCTCCCCAAGACGTTAGCGACTCCCCCAAACAGCGACCAAAAGACAAAAGGCTATGCAGCAACGGGTATTTCCTTATAAATGTAATGTGAATTCTCTTCCGTTTGTCTGTTTCCCACCTGACTACAACTTGGATGTCTTCAATTCCAACATAAACAAATTCCTGATGAACCGCCCCCTTAATTAAGACACTTTATCAAATCTTCAATACTAACGATTACTAGGACACTATCCCATTGATTACTGTACACGCAATAAACCTTACCCCCGAGTGGCTTCCGGGCCTTGATAAGTGGTGACCTCCATGTAGAAAAAAATAATTATATGTAATACACGCACACCTCCACGAACACTAGATGAATAACGGGCCGTTAAGAGATTTGGGACATGAGGACAATAGTCCGTTACATAAGCAGTTATTTTTATCCCCATCATAAACTCCTCTTTTGCTGATATGTTTAATTTGTTCTACAATCGCACCTACGTTGAATGGTTGTTAGTGGAGATGCGCCATAGATCTTCATGCGCCTGTAAGATTTATTTAGCTATAGCATTCCACCAATAATCTAATTATCATTCTGGTCTGTTTCGTCCTCACGTTTATGACGCGGGAAATTATTAAAGATGGTCTTTCTCTTCTTCTGATAAAAATCATTTAGCTTCGAAATACCATGATCTAAAGAGTTTATTTCTTAATATTCCTCATTACTTTTCTTATTGTTTTAATGATATAACAAAGTTATGTACACTTTTTATTCCTCATCTTTCATTTAATATTAATTTTTGTTCTTCTTAATTATGTTGAGGTTTTTTTACATGATAGGTTTTAATTTCTAACGATTTACACTTTGATAATATAATTATATTATATTATACTAGGGGGACCTGTGGAAATTCCAAAAGAAATACTTTCACATGTAATATATTAATGTTGGCATTCTGCAGATTCCGCGTAAATGGAGACGCTCTGATATCATTGTAGCTCTTTTGTTAAAACTGCAAAAGCATTTACCTAAGCTAGCAGGGATGCCCGGTGTAGCCCGATCGTAAAGTACGTTTAAATATAATATTTTAATTCTTGCAGACTTCGCATATATTATTATAGAGTTAGTGTTTTATCGATTTTTATTATTATTATTATTATTATTATTATTATTATTATTAATAATAATAATAATAATAATAATAATATCTGTAGAAAAAGAAGTACTTCAGAAGTTAAGAGAGGTTCTTCTTGGAGACGAGATCATAGATATTCCAAACATGAAGAGTAGTGATAGGCGGAAGGTGAAAAGCGAGGTAAAAAATAGTTCAAGAAGACATTCACATCATCAGAAAGAACTATCGATTACGGATTTTAACAGGCTTCTGTGTGCAGCGTCATAGGTTGTTGCGAATCGTCGTTGCGTAATCTATATATCTATAAAAACAGAGATGTGTGTGCCACAGACGATTTCTGGTTGGTTAATCCAATAATCACATCTCCTAAAAACCTATGGTTCATACGTTCTTAAATTTACCATAAAATATTATGCCCTGATTTATTGTACATCTTGGAAGGGTCTATTTTTTCCTAACTTGCCATTTACAAATTACAAAATTACGAAACTTACACCAGCCATCACAATCCAACCTCCGACACCACGTCCGCCATTCTGGCGCTAGCCGCGCACACGTACACACAACACGAAAACAAACGCTGTCCTCCAAAGGACAGACTATTAATACTACTACCCAACACACGCGCACACACGCCCACACACACGTTCACTACCGTCCTCTTTAAAACACGTTCTTTTGAAGAGACGATTTTTTTAAGCTGTTGACACACATGTTTTAAAAATCTAGCAAAAATTAATTTTCCTGAAATTTTTCAATATTTAAAAATAAATTATACCGGCTGATAAAATTTTTAAACTTTTTTTTAAAGCTAGAAAGATAAAATTTAAAAATACTTATATATATATATATATATATATATATATATATATATATATATATATATATATATATATATATATATATATATATGAAACTAAACTAAAAAAAACGCGCGTTCACTCGTGGTCTTACAATTCATTTCGGGTTTGTATTACTGTACACATAGATTCGAAAAAGTTGTCAAAAACAAATATATAACAAATAAATGTTATCAAAGGCAAGATAAGTTACTTTTCTACCAAACTGGATATATTTTTCGTGTTTTTATTCAATGTAACATATTTATTCAGCTCGAAAAACGGGTTTGTATTACTGTACACATAGATTCGAAAAAGTTATCAAAAAACAAATATATAACAAATAAATGTTATCAAAGGCAAGATAAGTTACTTTTCTACAAAACTGGATATATTTTTCGTGTTTTTATTCAATGTAACATGTTTATTCAGCTCGAAAAACATACAGTGTTTACCGATGTATTGGAAAATTCAAGATGGCGCCTCACTCCCTCTTTAACACGGTAAGTATGGGAAAAGGTGTTATAAATAAAAAAAAAAACTAGAAAAAAATACTATCAAAAACCCGCCGAATATATGTCAAGCTATGTCACGGTAACATATATTGAGCGAGTTCTTAACAGTATTTTATCAAGTTTTTTATTTATAACACCTTTTCCCATACTTACCGTGTTAAAGAGGGGGTCAGATGCCATCTTTAATTTTCCAATACATCGGTAAACACTGTATGTTTTTCGAGCTGAATAAACATGTTACATTGAATGAAAATACGAAAAATATATCCAGTTTTGTAGAAAAGTAACTTATCTTGCCTTTGATAACATTTATTTGTTATATATTTGTTTTTTGACAACTTTTTCGAATCTATGTGTACAGTAATACAAACCCATTAAAAATATTGTTTTTGATTTTGAAAAAATATTGTGGTTCATTTGTATTTAAAAATATTGTGGTTCATTTTGATTTAAAAATATTCATTTTGATTAAAAAAATATTCATTTTGATTTAAAAAAATCATTTTGATTAAAAAAATAGTTTAATTTTAATATTTGTTTATTGTCTTAACTCATATCATATGTTTTGCTTGTGTTCTGCTTCAAATATTCATAATCTTACATGCATAATTTTCATTTAATTATATAAAATACACTTCAAGTTTACTACAAATCAAATCGTGTTCTTTCACTTTTTTAAAATGTAATTTATAAGTAATTAAAGAACGCATTCTAATCTTTAAAATCTATAATACAACGAAATATTCAATTGCTTATAATACTTAAACAAACAACTTGTGCTTTTTTTATTATTCTTTTTATTATCAATATTAGATGAGTTTCAGTATAAATCATCATGTTCTTTATTTCAATCCAATTTTGAAGTTTTGTAACGCTGTCTGTAAAAATTACTGTTCATTATTGACAGTCTAAGAGTTCCACATATCTTGCTTGTTGGGACCTCGGCGATGACGTCATTTTTTCAGCTGGCCGGCCATCTTTATAACGAAGGCCACGCCACCATCCCCCCACCAAAAGGGGAAGCCTGGCATTTTCTCACCCGAAAGGGGGGAGCTTGACAGTTTCTCCCCCCAAAGGAGGGAGCCGGTGTCCCCCCCAAGGGTGAGGGGGAGGGCGAAGAGGCCAGGAGGATGTGACTTTTTTCTTTGGGGGGGAGAAACCTCCAGGCACCCTCCTCCCTGAAGGTGGGGTTGGGGATTATCTCTCCCTGAAGGGGGGAGGCCGGCACCAAGCATGTACATCCAGAGGGGTGACTTTTTTTGTTACCCCTCGGAGTGGGAAGGGGGCCGATCACCCAGGCAACGCCGGTAACCCCTGCTAGTACAGAAGAAAAAGAGGGAAATGAAGGATAGAAGGCCAAACTGGCAGAGGCGGCTTGGGGAAAGTAATCAACGGTGACGGAAAGACATTGATAGAATCGAAGAAATAAGAAAAAGAGTTAAACTAGGACAGAAAGCTAAGGATGAGCTTGAAAGAAGATATAGATTACTGGAAAAGGAGCGATGACCATTCTAACAATGTTGAAAGAGAAGGTCCACACTGGTGGTATGAAAATGAGGAACTTTGTGGAAAAAGTGTTGCGTTTCGGCAGAACAGCATTTTCCAGAACAATCAGTCTCAGCTGTATAAATAATTAAATGGTAGTAAACAGGCGGGAAATAACAATCCAAGTGCAGATGATACCAGGAAGTTTTGGAGTGGGATTTGGTCTGTCGAAGAGTGATATAATGAGAAGGCTAGTTGATTGGGAGAGGTCAGAGAAAGGCTATTAAGAATGCAGCAGATGGAGAACGTTGAGATAACCATTGATGGCGTGAATGCTGGCATCCGAAGAATGAAAAACTAGAAGGCACCTGGTCCAGATGGAGGGATGTGCTTCTGATTCAAAATACCCTGCAAAGGAACAGCTGCCAGCAATTACAGACCAATTACATGTTTACCACTAATGTGGAAACTGCTAACTGGAATCTTTGCAGAAAAAAAAATATGGACATGTTGTGAGTAATGGTTTTCCCTGATGAACAGAAAGGGTGTCGGAAAGGCTGGAGGGGTATCAAAAAACAACTACTCATTAGTAAGGCAGTAATGCAGGATGCAAAGAGGAAGAACAGGAATCTGAGTGCAGCATGGATCTATTACAGCCAGGTTTACGACATGGTTCCTCATTCATGGATCCATGAAACACTATTGATGATGAAAGCTGCTGGAAACAAGTACGGCTCAATGGAAAACGGCGCTGACAGCAAACAGAGAAGTGCTGGGGTGGTTGTCATTAAACGTGGAATATTTCAAGGAGATTCGTTATTTCCTCTTCTTTTTGTAATGATAATGATGCCACTGAAATCCTCTTAAAGAGAGAGAAACGGAGGTATTACTTTGGATCTGTTGGAAGACGCTTCAACCATCTACTGTTTATGGATGATTTGAAGATATTCGTTAGAAATGAAAAGGAAATGGAGAGTGTTACTATATTTTTGAGTATAATGAGGTAGATGTCTATTTGCTGTCCACCGCAGCAAAATGTGGCACAAGGCCGGGAGGTGGAGAGTAGGCAAGCTCCCCTAAAGGAAGGGTATTCTTGCCTCAACAAAACTTGCCTGGGCACCCCTTCGGCATTCCTCGGTGGGGGCGCCTCAGGCGACAAGCAATAAACTTGACCCACCGAAAAGCCCGGTGGTAAGGCCTGGGAGGGTGGACCTCCTACTAGTACCTAAGCGGTGTACATCAGTCCGACAGGTGCTAGGCCAGTCCCCGACCCCTCACCTGCAGGTCTGAGTGTCAAGATCAGATCCTTGACGTGTACTACTACCTTGTATCCCTGCAGCTGAAGACGCTAGCAGACACATCTCATCTTGGGATATAATGGTGTAGTTATTTAAATGCTGCCCACATCAGCAAAATTTGGCACAAGGCCGGAAAAGTGAGGATCTAAAGCAGGCTCCCCTAAAGCAGGGGCACTCCTACAATTGAAAAAATTGCCTGAGTAACCCCGTTGCATTCTCTGATCGGTGCACCTCAGGCGATAAGCAATAAACTTGCCTCACCCGAAAGCTGGGTAGCAAAGCCTGGGAGGGTGGACCTCCTGGGTATTATCCAGGCGGTGTGCCTCAATCCGACAGGTGCTGGGCCGGTTTCCGGTCCCTCACCTGTCGAGCTGAATGTCAAGAACGGATCCTTGACTTATAATACTACTCTGTATCCCTGCAGCTGAATCCGCTAAGAGACACATCCCATCATGCACTATAATGGGGCATGATCCAGCACAGTCGAGATATTCTATTTATAAACGATGCTGCTAGGAACTGACGAATCGAATTAATTCAGGTTGTTACAACCAATCAGAAACCAGAATTGTTCCATAAATATTAAAGCTTTCTGTAGAAAGTTCGCATATGTTTTCTTTGTGTCAACACGGGAAGAATCTATTTCTCTGTGGATTCCAACTCGAGAACTGTCTACTGCGAACCAGTCACTTCCCAGGACTTGTGTAGAACAACGAACCATCGGAAACTGTTCTAAAACTAAACATGGCTAACACTTCTAGAGAGAGGCTGGTAGATCTCGTAGGGACGTACTCGGAAGACATTGGGGTGGAGTTTGGGATTAGTAAATGTGCAGTGCTCAATAGAAAACGGTGCTGACAGCAAACAGAAAGGAGATGGGGCGGGTTGGCATAAAACGTGGGATATTTCAAGGAGATTCGTTATCGCTACTTCTTTTTGTAATGATAATGATGCCATTGAGCATCCTCTTGAAGAGAGAAAAACTGGGGTATAACTTTGGATCTGGTGACAGACGCTTCAATCATCTACTGTTTATGGATGGTTTGAAAATATTCGGTAGAAATGAAAAGGAAATGGAGAGACTAGTAGAACTTGTTGGGACATACTCAGAAGACATTTGGATGGAGTTTGGGATTAGTAAATGTACGGTGCTGGTGATGAAAAGAGGAGTAAAGGTTCATTCGAATGGAATAGTGCTGCCAAATGGAGAAATCATTAATGAAATAGAAGATACAGGGTATAAGTATTTGGGAGTGCTGGAGGGTGTTAGCATCATGGACAGGGAAATGAAAAAGAAAGTCAGGAAAGAGTATGTTAGAAGAGTGAAACTAATTGCGAAGTCGAAATTGTATGGAGGAAACCCAATGAAAGCGATGATGCATGGGCAGTCATTATTTTGAGATACAGTTCGGGAATTTTGAATGGTCTGACAAGGAGCTCCATGCCAAGAAAAGTTTCAGCAATGTTTGGTATAATTAACATTCGAAGTAGCGAAGCGAGGCTGTATCAAAAGAGGAAAGACGGTGGGAGAGGATTGAAAAGTGTAAAAGAGTGTGTTAGAACAAGGGAGAGTCGTTGAAGGAGCATATGGTTAGAAGTGAGGGGTGGATGCTTAAGGTTGTGACCAATTAAGTGGAGGCATGGGAGACCAAGGCTCAGCGTGTGAAACGTATGGATAGAGAAAGGGAAGAGGAATTGGTTAGAAAGAAAATGCACAGAAGGTTCTTTCAGGATATAGCAGAAGTGGCTGATGAAAGATCATGGCAATGGCTTAAGAATACTAAAGCTTTTGTTTGTGCAGCACAAGAGCAAACATTAGGAACACGATTGTTCAAAAAAGGTCTTCTAGGAGAGGAATTTGCTGCAGAATGTTGGATTTATGGTAAGACCACAGAGTCAATTGTGCACCTTGCAACAGGGTGTAGTGGATTGCCCCAGAGAGAGTACCGCAAAAGACACGATCGCAGGGGACTCCTGATATATTGGGAGGTCTATAAGAAGGTTGGGGTGAGATGTGCTGGAAAATGGTTTGAGGAAGTGCCTGATGAAGTGAGAACAAGTGAAGATGGCAAGGTAGAGGTATGGTGGGACAAAGTTATATAACGACCAAGCAATTGCAACATAATCGTCCGGATTTGGTTGTCATTGACAAGGTCTAAAAAAACTGTCAGATAGTAGACTTTTCAGTACTCTGAAGAGATAAGGCGTATACACGAGGTTAAAAAACCAAAATATTCCGGTCGTAATTGGTACACTAGGAATAGTATCAAGTCGTCTGGAAGGACAATTGAAAAAACTACGAGCCCCCGATGTTTTAGGCGGCCTTAAGACTTCTGCTATTGGAGGTACCACCAACATCCTTAGGAAAACCCTTGATCTTTGAAGCTCATGGTTTGGAACCTGGATTCAGAGAAATCCTCTGGAAATGGATCCCATCCCTTTCCAAGAAGACGTTGATAAATGAAATCAGAATCATTATTATTATTATTATTATTATTATTATTATTATTATTATTATTATTATTATTAATAATAATAATAATAATAATAATAATAATAATAATAATAATAATAATAATAATAACTAGGAGCATTCGCACAGACCATCATCTGAGAATTATCTTCAAATATAGCTTGTGGTGTTCCCTGGAGTATAAATGACAAGTTTTCCTTTGTTTTCCAGTATCTCAACTTTCGACGAATTTTAAAAATTAATTTTCGTCATCACAACAATAATCTGCAACTGAGTACTCATTACTTCACTGACGTATGGGTGGCAATAAGCCGCAATAAGGTTCCAGTTCTTCTCGCACTCATCCAGCGGATGTCTGGTTAGTGTTTTATCTACTCGGTCTTTCCATCCTCCTTGACCCTTCGTTTTATATTTTGACGAAAAACAAAAAAAAAAACAAGAAAAACGAAGCATTGTTACCTTACAATTATTTAATTCTACAGTTTCAGTTTTCATGATCCTAAGTGGTGTTTCTGGGTAATTTACTTCTTTAGTAGTTTCTGCTTCCACGACTAGCGCTCGCATATCTTATATATTTATCCCCGCACTCAAGGGTTTTCCTTAATATTTTAGTCGTTTTCATTGTTGTTATCCGTTGTATGTTCTCGGCCATCCTTCTGAATTAAATCTTGCATGTTCTTTTTTCGAAGTTTTCTAGTGTTTATTATTATTATTATTATTATTATTATTATTATTATTATTATTATTATTATTATTATTATTATTATTACTGTTATTATTATTATTATTATTACTGTTAATATTGTTGTTGTTATTATTGTTATTATTATTAATGTTATTATTATTGTTGTTATTATTTTTATTACTATTGTTGTTATTATTAATGTTATTATTATTGTTGTTGTTATTATTATTGTTATTATTATTATTAATGTTATTATTATTGTTGTTGTTATTGTTATTATTATTGTTGTTATTGTTATTGACATTGTTGTTATTGTTGTATTGTTATTGTTGTTATTGTTCTTGTTATTATTGTTGTTATTATTATTGTTATTATTGTTATTATTATTATTTTTATTCTTATTCTTATTATTGTTCTTTTTCTTCTTCTTCTTCTTTTTCTTCTTCTTCTTCTTCTTCTTCTTCTTCTTCTTATTATTATTATTATTATTATTATCCATTTCTTTTTCTTTATATGATGTTTTTCTAGACATCTGCAATCTATGACCGAGATATGATAATATGAACGGCTCTGAAAACCCATAAAGACAAGTCAAGCGACCTGTGCCATTTTCCACGGGGATTAGCCCGCTTCTAACGACGTTTGAGGCAGTCAGTTTCCACAAAAAATATCGCTTGATGCTATTTATTCTCTCCACCTGAATAAAAAAAATGTTCATTATATGCACGCTCGACTTTATTCTTTTCAAATGACGCAAAATATGATTTGCGTTTTCCATCCTATTCTCCTTTTCTTTCCACCTTCATATTTCTTGTTTTCGTATTTCAGTCATTTCTGGCCTTTCTTTCCGTCCTTTATTTTTCATTCCCCGCCATTTAATATTTTACCTTCTAACTTCCCCATTACATATGCTATCATAATATCGTATCCTAAAGATTCACTCTGTGACAGTTAGCAGTGAAATCTTGGTTCACATGAAAACCTTGGTTAATAGGGAGTTTAGTGTTATCTCCCCAAGAAAAGAATGGCTGGTGTTATATTTTTAACATTTTCTATGTTATTGATGGTTAGTTTATCCTTACTACCCCAAATGAGACACATTGCAATTTGAAAAGTAAAAGGCTGCTATTTGGAATCGTGTCTCACAGACGACTGTGGAAAGTTGAGCAGCGAGATATCTGTTCGCATTACATTTAAACTTCAGCAAGTTAATACAACCGTGGAAGCAGAATTCCGAAGTCTGGCACTCCGAGAGACTTAATTATGAGAATAGAAAGCTTGACGACATCTAGGACCTCAAGAGAAAAGGGTGCAATTTGCTCTTCTTGGAGCTAGTCAGAAATGCGTTCGTCGAGGGTGGAACAAATGCTATTAGATTAGCAGATCACATTCCCTTAAAATACTGCACAATTTTCCCGCGATGGAATAGATGTTGAGGTTGGTCTTCAGTGCTAAATCTATTAGATATAAAATCTATTTGATTAAAATCTTCATGAAATGTTGTGTTCATTCTTTTATTTCTAATAAATTCATCTTATAATTTTTTTAATTTTCTTTCTTTGAAGATTGTAATGATGGGTATGGGGCATCAAAACCAGCTACCAAGATTGCCCTGCTTTTTATTGAAACCAACCGAGAGCTCTTTTTAGTATCTTCACCGTTCCCTTAAGTGCAATTGCCTGGATCCCTTTTGCACTTAGTTAGGTAGGACTTCAGGTTCTTCTTCATAAGCCCTGTGGCAGCTATAATAACTGGTATAATTGATATCTCCCTAAGATTCCAGTTTCTTTTCATATCATACATGAGACCTTGGTATTTGGTCTGTTTCTCCCTTTCAGCTCTGTTCAGACCTCCATCGTTAGGGACACTCATTTCAATCAAGGTTGTCACTCTTTCCGATTTATTCCATATAACTATGCCAGGTTTCACGGCAGCATTTTCAAGGTAGGTGGCTGTAGGGATTACATGGTCGTAATGTATGGTATAGAAGCCATGTATGTTTTCTCTTGTGACATATATAACCAGAAATAGTTATAATGTGAAACATATTTTCGAATGACACGTATCAATTTATAAATTATTTGTATATCATAACATTCATTACAAATTTTTCATACTTACTCTTAAACAGGCACCTATTATAAAAATGTTGGCAACGGGCATAAACGATTCAGTTTTATATTTACTTGTATATCTTATTGATAGATAGAACCAATATAATTCTCAAAATGTTAACAAAACAAAGATTACAAAGTTTTACACGAGGCAGATATTTGATCCGGGAAACATTCAGCCAACGCGAAATGAATCAGAATAAAACAGAAATTGCTGCTTCGCTTATATAGGAACAGAAAGAATTCATCATTTTGATACTCGTCCGAAATTCCGTGAAGTAACATAAGATTCTTGTCACATGTCTACATGCTAATAAATGAATTTACACTTTCTGCACTAGTTGTACATCCCAAACAAGGAATATGACCACTTAGACATAAAGTGACTACTATTTGGGTCTACATAGAAAAGTATATTATGTGATAAGATGCGGTGATGATTGCAACGTCTTGTCATACGAGTGCCACTCCCTCAGACATTTAAAATCCATGAGCCCAAATGCCTGAGGGAGTATCTATACAAATATGATGTTACAGAGTCTTAGCTTTGTACGACAGCTAAGTCTCTCTCTCGGTTCAAAATGTTGAGATCCAACAACAAGCAAGAGCAAGATAGCCAGCAACAAATTAAACTGCAGACCAGCTTAATGCGGGTAATGGTCTTCCGCTTTATGGTTTTTTTAAATCAGAGATTTGCTTCTCCATAGAAAGGTTGCCTTCACCACGGCCTACGGGAGCCCTCTCCACCCCAATACACATACACACACACAAATATACACGGTGCTAGTTGGCCGTTGACCCAGAAAAAGAGTTCATTCACCCTTTGGAAGGTCTTGTTTTTAATCCTTCAGGGAGACTAGCCGCTCTCCTCACCAAACAAGTGGGGGAACCAGTTTAGTCGCCGGTGACCCGACCATGAGGCAGGTAGATAAGATGTGGTACACGTATGTTTACATTACTTGGAATCTTATGCATGTTAGTGACGTCACAGAAGTAGGAAATTCCAAAGTTTAGCAACCGGAAAGATTCTATTGTAATAGAAGGCTTGCCGATATCTTGGGATCTAAACAGTAAGAGGATGGGATTTTGTCTACTGGACGGGTAAATCGAAGGTATATATGTCGAGAGGATACAACTGCAATGTTCGTCAGAGCACATATTAAAAATCCTTGTAAAAAAGTGATAAAGATGAACCATTACGGCAATGGGTTTGAACTTAATTGATAACGCGATGCCCATTAGATTGTATATCCTCTCTAAAAAAGGAAAACAAGTGTGCCAGCCAATATATAAAACTATTTAGATTACTCTGTCTGTAAGAGATAGAGACTAGTGATTGATGCACCAGCCATCTTTCATTCATCACTAGCGAATTTTAAAAGTATTGCGTGTTATTATATTTTTCCTACTTTTCAAACGAAGTAGATATGCACATGAAAATAAAATATAATCGATGTTTCATTATTCATTTCAAAGAAATAGTCGATGAGGATTAAATATTAAAATATAAAGCAATCTATTGAAATACAATTATTTATAAGAAAAAAAGAAGAAAACGACTCATGAAACAGAAAATCTGTTATAGTCGAAAGACACGAGGCGAAAACTAATTCTAGTTTTCTAACCTTATCTATGAAGGTTGACAAGAAAGGTTTTGCGGTTCTTATCTTTTATATTCAGATGAACATATCTCGGCTCAAACAATCATTTATCGCCCGATATAAACACTATCAGAATAAACACTCTTTTGCCAACGCAAGACAAAGGCCAGTAATGTAAAAATCATGCGTTCTGGTGCCGGTAAATTCGCCGAAAGCGTTTTTGATATCGCTTAGGTCTTTGAAGCATTTCTCACGAACGGAGTTGTCGAAATGCCTGAAAAAGTAATACTCGGTAGGTGAGAGATCTAGAGAGTATGACTGATATGGCAGAGTTTCGAAATCAATTCGTTCAACTTCTGCAGGGTTGCATTCGAAAACGCAATGTAAAACAAAAAAAAAACAGTATACCAATGTATTATATATGACATAAACAGAAACTGAAATCTTAGGAAGTTTTACAAAATACCAGTAGACACAACCCGGCTCATGAAAAAAGAATTTCTAAAAATTACTTTGCAAATATACCCAGTTACGCGAGTGCAAACACGTTTCACAGAATTGGACTTAAAAGAGCGATTAGAATCTTAAAAAAAAAAAAACTATTGGTTTAAATGCCTGAGACAGCGGTTGACTGTTTGACATCTGGTAGGATGCCCCATCTTTAGCTAGCACAAAATAATACGGAAATTAAAAACAAATAAAATAAGTACATTCTAAGGCATTGCCAATTATCCAGTTGTGAATTTTCCGTATCCTTGGAATCAACAGAAACCTATATATCGCTAACTATTTTTGTTTTGCTTTGGCTAGTTAAAAGAATATTCGTACCAGCACGACAATGAATTATTGCACGCTAAAAGATATAGGCACATGATCAGTTTTAGAATATATGGGGATTTTGATAACATTCGAACAAGAAATGCTTTGCATGATTCTATATTAAGTAATAAGTAATACTAAATAAAATCTGTTCTAATTAACAATATGCCTTGGATTGGTGATTCAATCCTCGTTATGAGCGACACTAAGAATATAATTACGAAAAAGGACACGCCTACGATCGAAAGACAGTAGCTAAGTCTTAACAGGACTCAACAAAACAAGCCATTTCTTATCTGAATCCATATCTGGACCTATATCAACTTCTAGATCAACTGAATATTTAAACATTAGAGGAAGATGGGCAAGACGCAATACTGAAATAGAGGGTTAGTGTCATCAGCAGTAATGATGATTGTCTAAATAATATTGTCTATATAATAATTTTGGAGACATATTTTGGAGGATCAGGTAATAACAGTTGTTACAAGGATGTTGAATTTAATAGCGTACATATAGACGGATGTTAAACAAACTCGATGATTTTCATCCAATTTTCTTTTTTAGAATTATAAAAATACCTGGTCAATTCTATCGCTCCCAAAAGTATGTGATGCAACTCTGTGCCAAAACAAGAGCAAGATTCATATAAGTATAGAGTACTCCTGATTCGTCTGTGAAAATGTCGCCGAGAAAAGTTGTCACAGAGTTCAAAATCATCTTCGGAATTTAGTGCGGTTGATTTCTTCCGTTTCTTCCAACCTTTTCTTTTACAGATGATAGGTTAATGGTTTCTACTTATTCTACCGATATTTCCTATTAAAGGTGCTCGGCTGAGTTAAAATCTGAGTCCTCCTTTTAAGATATACCCAGGAATAACTCATATTGTTATGCTGATGAAAAGACAACTTTCATTCTTCATTAGCACCGGCGATATTTCCATGAACATAGCTTCTGTTGAAGGGCTTTCTGTCTGCTGAAAATATTGCCACACGACTACATCCGCACAGATTGCAACTTTGTAGGCTTTAATTCTAATGCAACCAGATTCCATATAGACCGTCTCCACAGTAAACACATATTTAGACCTGATAACAATCCCATGTGATTGACTCTTGATTGGCATCTCGTAAAAAAGGTACCGATTTAGTAAATATAGCATTACTCTGAATCAGCAATTTTTTTGTAATTACATTTTCACCCCAAACAAGGCACATTGCCACTTTGGTGTAGGGGGCCACTATCAGGGGCGTCAATACCATCACTTCACTGTTAAGGTCCTGGAAATTTAGTTTATTCTCTTGAACTGCTAGACTTTGCAATTCTCTCTCTATTTCCTGTTTTCTTTCACTTACCTGGAAAATTTAAATGCAATCTGAAAACACATTTTGCTGACCAGCTCCTCACAGTCGCTTATTGGACATCATTCCAAATAGTAGACAATTATGTACAAGTTGCTATATGTATTTTAGAGATAAAAAAGACTAAATAAAATTCCCACCAGCGAGTAAAACACAGCGAAAACGTTTGATTTTAATGGTATTATCAAGTGCTATATATATATATATATATATATATATATATATATATATATATATATATATATATACATACATACATACATATATATATACATATGTATGTATGTATACATATATATATATATATATATATATATATATATGTGTGTGTGTGTGTGTATGGGTGGGATGTGGGGATTTAAATATATACAAATTTCATGCCAATATATTGAATATATATATATATATATATTGAATATATTGGCGTAAAATGAATGTATATATATATATGTATATATATATATATATATATATATGATCATCCACAGATAGACTGTTTCGCTGTATCAAAGCTATTCAGTGCGGCTAGTATATATATATATACATACATATGTATGTATGTATGTATATATATATATATATATATATATATATATATATATATATATATATTCCACTGAATTCAGAAGGATTGTAAAATACTCGAACATATGATAAGTATGGCGATTACATCTGTCAGTCCCTACCAGAATTGGAGGTCATTATTCGAAAGTTGGAAAAGATAAAAAATACAATTGCTATGCAAAACCCGTCTATTTTATTTAATGAAATATGCCCAAGAGAAAATAATGCTGTAAAACTACGTATATATATATATATATATCTATATATATCTATATATATATATATATATATATATATATAGAGAGAGAGAGAGAGAGAGAGAGAGAGAAAGAGAGAATGAGTGAGAGAGAGAGCAAGAGAGGGAAAGAGAAATGGCGATAGGGAAAACACTAGATAATTGTGAGAATAAGCCGGAAATAAATAGAGAAGGATCAACTAGGATAGATCGATACATAGAAATATGTCTTGTTGCAAGACAGAAGTCTAGATTGAAAAGAAAACCGAATAAATGAATGGATCTGTGAATAATGAAACGGAGCGGACGAGGCTAACATACGCGTTTTTTTTTTTTTTAATTATTATTTTTTGTCTATTTTTCCACTCCTACCTGCCGACCTGCGAAACGGGGTTGCAAAGTACAAATGATTAGGCAAAAACTGGCGAATCCGCTGTCGTCGCTTAATCTCTTTACTGGGGGAAATTGTGTTCAAGTTTTCAATTTAATGCACAAAGGGCGTTCGGTTCGTCACGAGCTGATCAATAAGTCTTAAGAGGAGGAACACGAAAACAATCATTCAGCTTACAGAATAATCTTTGTTTTTTTTTTGTCTTTTTGCGCGCTTTTTAGAGAAGAACAGAAAATATACGAAAACATCGTTAACAAACAAATGTTGGCGAATAAATGCGTCTATAGTTACAGTTTCATAAGTAAAACATCATGATTCGATAGAGTATTATACCTACATTAAAATAAATAAATAAATAAAATATTAATGGGTATTTAATTCTCTTCCACTGCAAGAACTGTGACACCAGAGCCAGAAAGTAGGGATTGAGAAGTCAGCGACCCCGGGGAGAGGCATACTGACCTGAAAATGTGCCTGGGCTGTAGGGTCGACATTTCCCGATAAGGGCGCCTCAGACGATTTACAATAAACTAAACCCTTCTCAAAGAGAAAAGGCAGAACATGGGAAGATGGACATTCTAAAACTGCACAGGAACAGCATTATACCGTAATCTCAGGGACCAGGTCATTACAGAGATAGTCTAATCTCTGTTGGTTTTGTGGGTCGGGGATAAAAATCCCTAACATATTAATACTCATTCAAAAATATTATAGTTATAAAACCCTTTTCTGAAAATTGAAGTTGAGCCTTATTAAACAAATGAAAAATACGCATCTTTCAAACGTCCATGTCTTTAATTATTATCATGACTGCTTATTATGATGCTCTTTTCAGACTATAATAGCTTTATAAAAAATTAATTCCTTTCCATTTAAATGTAAATTGTCGGTGGATTAGAGGAAAAGCGCCGAGTCAAATCAAACTTGGCTTTGTTGACTGGGTTCGAATGTCCCGACCAGCAGTAATTACCCATTCTAACAATGATTATGCCAAAAGCACGAAACACTAGGTATTACAAATTACAAATATATTAATATTTGCTAAAGAATAAAAGCAATCAAAACTTACTGCACTAATAGTTCTGGACAGATGAAACACTAGTCTCTGTAAGTATTAAATATACTTGTTTATAATGAATTCAATTTAAAAAAAAAACAGAGAAAGGGCAGCGTCTTAATCATTCAGTAACATAGCATATCAAGAGATTTAGCTCCAGGATGATGCTTAATACGCATCAATCTATACTCATATCTTGCAGCAACATCATTAAATACAAGTATTGCTGTTATAGATAATAAAATAACCAAGCAATTGAATAATCTCGTATTCATTACATTTGCCATTTTTATATCCAATCTATGTAGAGAACTACCTTTGCTCATACTAAAATCTGATTATAACGGTAGCAGTTGCATTAATTAAGAATTATATGTAAACGTTCACGTATGAAGGCGACATACATTCCTGGAAGAATGTATGAAAAGTTTATCCCGTTTATTGAAGATTGAAAATTTATAGGGCAATCTCAAAGTTCAAGGAGATAAAAGTCATGTTTGTGATATTAAAAACATACTAACTAAGTATGTTGATTCTACAGTGTACATTACATTAATAACAAACTTGAGTCAATGTTTCAAAATCAGTTGGGAACAAACACTAGTGTAGATGATCCCGGTGTGAAGAACAGCTTCATTAAGGTGTTCAATCATAATTCATGACCAGAATTGAAACTAGTCCATTTTGGAAATCATGAAAAATTCTTGTGGTTGCAAGATGCAATCTGAACGTTGTTCAGACGGAATGGACACATGGATTTTTTTATTGAGAATATTTTCAAAGGAGCGTCTTATTCTGATCCGTTGCAAATCCCACCGATTAACGACCCAGACAAAACTGACTTCTGCAATATACACCTTCTTTGAGAATAATGCTTTTCCCATCAGCGCCAAGTGTGACAGGTATTTCTGGGCAAAAGAGAATAAAATGTTACGTATCGAGCAGGCTGTCTGTCGGGCTTAACATTGCAATCTCCTGCAGATTTAGATTTGACTTAATTCAATCCAGAGAAACCCATTAACAGGTAAATGGAACATGGGAAGAGAATAATTGCTGCGGGGAAGGACAGTGCAACTGGCCAGTTAAAATTGTGTCTGTGGATCAAAAGTGTTAGGACAAAGCAGTATTGTATGCACACAAAATGTCGCAAGTAATTGATTTGACTTGTAAAATTCATCAAATGTTAAAGTGGAACTGGAAATTAGATAAAATTAAATACAAATCAATATTTGGCAAATAAAGTTATAAATTTAAAAAAATAAAATTTCAGTTTGAAACATAAGTTAAATTTCAATAATACAGAGACACAGTACTTGCTTACCTGACCATCTAGACGTTTCCTTTCGCAATCCCACTTTAAAATCTTAGATCAGCATTACTATAAATAGTATCATGAATATTTTAGAGTGATATTTGCAAATCTGACTGAGAACTTACTGCAACTTATGACTAAATGATAGCATTGCCATGTAACAGTTAAAGTGATTACAATGTTTTTATGTATGTTGTTTCTTTTTGTTTTTTTAAAGATATTTTCGAACTCTTATTTGTCAGTTGTCTGAGTGATATTTGCCAGGTTACTGTAAAAAAACGTCTCAATATTTCATGTTGTTTTTATGATCTTGTTATTCAAGGATGTTGTTCCATGAATCAAGTCTGCGTGTATGCAGCAGCACTGCTGTTTTAACAGCATCGACGACCACAGCTGTCCAAATTTTAAAGCTATGGTAATGTTGGGAAGACACGTAAAGACGGTACTTCTCCGTTGCTTCCCATCTTGATTCGAGGATGTATCCCTCCTCCGTGAGTTTAACGCACCCCCATATACCAGCCTGGAAATTTCAACGACTCGCCGCAGTATATACAGCTCCTAGCCCTCCCATCTGATACTGGCCAGACTCATTGTTGCTTAACTTCGATGATCTGGTAAGAACCGGTGTGTCAACGTGATTTTTCCATATTCCAATCAAGTCTATTAATATTAAAACTAATGAGATGTAGAAACTTCAAATTTGCAGTAAATTTTACCATTAATTTTACTAAATATTTCTACCTAACACCTTTTAAAGATTGACAATTAAGAATTTAATGTTTTTATGAGGTTATTGCTTCAAGTTTAGTAACTAATATAAACACTGATGAGATTTCAGTTTTCATTTGTCAGTTGACGCGATTATTTTGAGTGATATTTGCCAGGTAACAGTACCATTTAATATAATTGTCTTGAAATGTCATGAATTTCATTTCATAAATGTTGTCTGCATCGTCTTAGAGAATCAGAAAATAATAGAAAAATTTAACCTGAAGTGATTTTATTAATTACATTAGAGTGAATTAATATTACAAGAGTTTAGATAGTAACTTTTCTATTTTGGCTAGTAAACGAAAACATATAGTTGGCAAAGATAAACTAAAATTACATTTGTTTTTAGAGCTCTGCTATACATCTATATATACATTTTCCTACTGTCTGTCTGTCTGTCTGTGTGATGCGGTTTATCTCAGCCTACAGGCAACCCACACAGGCAAGTTAGGTACCGAAATGAATCTTATGGCCCAGCGGATGTTTTAGTGATATTTATATCCATATTTGGTGTATGTAAATGCAAAAGAAAATGCAAAAAAATAGTAAGAGTTCTGCCCCCTTTGTGTACATTCATAGTGTCTGCAAAAAAATAGTTCACAGCTATGTCCTCTGTGTGTGACACTTAACTAAAAATAACTCTACTCGATAAATTTTCTTAATTTTTTTGTATAAATTACTTAGTACGTAATATTGTTTTCGCTTGAAACGACATCTATCTATATATAAATTTTCCTACTGTCTGTCTGTCTATGTGTGTGTGACGCGGTTTATCTAAGCCTACAGGCAACCCACCCAGGCAAGTTAGGTAACGAAATGAAGCTTATATCCCAGCGGATGTTTTAGTAATATTTATATCCATGGTTGGTGTATGGAAATGCAAAAAACTGCAGAAATGCAAAAAATGCAAAAAAAGTCACATTTTTAGTGCGTTCTCAATCCCTATATCTATATATCTGTGTCTATATGTGTCTGAAAGAACTTTCTACAGGGGAGGAGGTTTGTCGCGTGGAACCGTCGCCAATTCCCGGTGAGGTCTGCCTTAGCCAGACCAAACGCTGAGTAAGGTAGGTGTATGGCTGGAAGAACTGACTTTCACCCATGGTCAACTGTAATGTAGCGGCATCGCAGGTAAGAAACCCACACGATCTGATCCTCGCTCTGAAAAAAAGTGACTGTAAAAAGACGAGGAACGTGGTGTATAAAGAAATCCTATAACTTCAAATGCTTTCGTGTTGAACACTTTCTTGCTGTTGTTGTTTCAACTGTTGTTGTTTCTTTCATGTAAATAAAAATTGTGTAAACACACTGTTACTTCTCGCTTTTCTTTCACAATATGCAGCCATCTGGCTGCAACGGGGCTACTTGTTGTAAGTTATAAAGATGTATATCGATTATGCAACACAGAATCATATCTGTTACATAGCGTAAGGAATCGTCACGTTAAAATGCGTAGAATTCGTGTTACATGATGTTTTATAAATGCACTTGCCGTTTGGTTTAGGCTGTTAACGGACATATCCATCTTAACTCATCAATGCTGTTGTTTTTTTTACGTACATGGCGTTTGTGCTTTATCCCAATACTAGCTGAAGTACACGACGTTGCAAGGTTGTTTTCGATATATTTGAATATTCTGTCCTCATACAGTATTATCGAGTTGATTAAACGACACATAAATTTACAATGGCGTCCTTTTCCACACACACCCATGAGCTAGGAACAGTATTTTTTAGAAGTCTCGCCGGTAGCCATAATCTTCTTTCTAATTCAATCTTTTATCTTCTAGTCCTTCTTCTTCCAAAATATGATATAAAAATTGCAATTATTATTTTATATTTTAGTGCATATCTGAAAACTGTATAAATCTCTTTTTGTTTTAACTATTTAATGTACAAAATATATAAAGATGATATTAGTAACCTATTATGGTAATGAAATAATTAAAAGTTAAATTGTCTGCAGTTCACACCTAAATATCGGTAAATTTACATGTAGCATTAATTTTGAAGACCCTCTACATAAGCAATAATTTGGGTGTAACGTCTAACGGGTGAGCAAATGTTCTTTAGTATTTCCTGTTAATTTCAATGTTATGTGACCTGTAGTTTAAAAGTTTACCTGTTAAATATTTACAAACACACATACATCTACTGTTTTATTTATATAGATAATTCCTCTAAAACAGTAATCGGTGAGTCTTTATGAAATCAAGTGTTTTTTTTTATCTAAAGAAAAATAAAAAAGGATCTTCTAAATTAAGTTCATTAACGTCAATTTCTGAATAAAGTTTTCCATTAAGCAAACTTTAATTTTGGAATGTCTTGCATTTTCGCTAGTGAAACTTTTCCGAAAATGAACACCAAAATCATACTTCTGGCAAGTAAATGTGCACTTGTGCCGATTCTTATCCTCGAGTGGCGTCTGGGCTTTAATAAGTTGTGATTCCAGTGTAAAAAGAAGATATTTAAACACTCAATTTCATCGCATTTTATAGTAGCCGTCACCAAGCATTACTTTACAAGTACATCACAGATGTACTTCTGCGTGGCAGATCGTGCACCTGTGATTACTGAGACCATTTTTCTTTAAAGAATTAGTGATCATGTTCTGACATTGGGCAGGGATTATATTCTTCTGATATGCTCTTTTATAGCCAGTCCATAGAGCCTCCTTTATCTATGTCGTCCTTGATGAATTAATCCATAATATACTTGACACGCTCTTATTTGACCATTCTTTCAATTTCTTAGTGTATTCGTTATGTCTTTTTTTTGGTTGTTTCCGTAGTAGACTTGTTTTCTGATTTTCTTGCCTTTGTAATACGCTAGTTCAAGACGGTTGGCTAGTTTAGTGATTGAGGGATTTCTGCTAGTTTGTATTCTAGTGTTGATCTACAATCGTGAAGTTTGGATTTGGGGAACTCAACAAATATTGCTCGGTGCTGACAATAGATGCACGTTGTTGATAGGCAATTTCTGATAGACTCCTACCTCTGTTTCTCTGAACGGATACAGCCTCGGAAGACACTGGTTACGATTCGGTACAATATCATCATTTTTCCTGTTTTAGTGTCTTGTCTATTTATTACATTTTGTGCACAAGCAACATTACTAAAGCTGTATGCTATTACATGCATGGCTAGGTGCTTGATAGCAATTGTTCCGGTAATTTAATGAAAAGTGGTTTGTCAATGCAATTATCATTATATCATATATTTTTTTTTACAAAGCAGTTACCACTTATTCAAGTCTGGAAGCCATTCGAGAATAAGGTTAATAATAAGGGTAGTAGTCAATGAGAAAATATCATAGTAATAGTAGTATTGGGAATTTGGTAAATGTAATTACTTAAGGGGACGGCTAATCAAGAACGTGTTCACGTGGGACTTGAAGATTACAATATTGTAGTCAGTTTTTAAGTAGGAAAACGGAACAGAGTTCCACAGGCGTGCAGTTCTAAGAAAGAAGCTTTGTTCGCGGAATCTACGTTTCACGCTCAGAGTTACTGCACTTTAAACGTTATGAAACTCCATATTCTTATTAGAATGTTTTATGTTCAATTAAGTTTTATATACTTCTCATGACATGTTTACCTTTCCAACATTGTTCAGTACTGTATTGCATTGTAACCTTTCGTATAAACGAGGGTTGTTCCAAAAGAAAAAAAAAACATATTTGTAACTACAAAGTTGAACAGTTACAAAGACGGGAGTGGTACTATTAAAACGAGCGAGTTTTGTGTTCCAGAATTTATGTTTCTACATAGCCACTACAATTTTCAATGCACTTTGACGGGAATTCAATAACACATTCTGCTTCTGAAGCACATCCATGACGGGCTTGCCATTGTAGAGTCACTCATTGTTAATATATGCAAAATAGAAGTAAAAACTTCAGGTTATGAATGCATAAGATAAGTCATCATAATTCAATTTGCAATTCGATTTGATCCATTCGATCCGAATAACAAATTACGAGTAGTTACTTTTGGATCGTCCCTCATATTGTTTGCTTTATTTTTAATTTCCTGTGAAAATCTGACTCAATTGAAATCACATATTACTACCTGTGGAATTTATTATTTTATTGTTAAGGATTGCGCTTGCTAGAATTTAATCGATTTTTAATAAAAATCGCCCCAGACAAGGTGAAAAGCTAATTGATCCAATGAGCTAAGAAGAACGAAAGATTACTATGGCAAAGACCTGATATACCTATATACTTTATCTTGCAAAGATCAAGGCTATATATTTGAGAAATACTGTCATCAGAAATACATTTTCACAAGCTTACATTTCTTAAAATAGGAAAGTATATTAAAATTACAGGCAATTCATCGAGTCATCTGAGCTGAAACAAAATAATCATGGAAAAATTGAATCTATTTTACTCGATATAACGTATTGCCCTTACTGTCTACCCAAATTGCCATGAACCCTGTCTGTCTGTTACATGAGAAGGGGACAGACCCCAGTAATTAAATACATAAGTTTGAAAATGATATTTGGAAAAGGTTAGAATCGAACCCAGTAAGAAAAGTTTAAAAAAAAAGAATACATATTGGAATCCCAGGAATGTAGAACGATTGTCATTGTTCTTGGAAATAACTAAATATTATTTATGTAAGAGTTACATATGAACAATGCTGTTTAGAAATAATGATGGAATAAATAGATTATAAATGAAACAATTCATTTAGGAATTTCTTTCTTTGCCAAGAGCGTGTTTGGACATACATAGGGCAAATCCACGTGAATGAATTTCACGTGTCGAAGCAAGCCTCTGAGGCCATAAATAAGTGAACTTCCAATATATTGAGATGAGTTCGAGACAGTTAGTGAGAGACGAGAGCAAGAGAGCCAAAGAAGAGACTCAGAGAGAGTCAGTCACACTGGTAGCTGATGCCCCTTGGAGCCGAAGGGGGGAGATAAGACTATCTAATCGATAGAGCTTGAATCCCTGACGATCAGCATCATCATCCGGTATGAACAAAAAGGAGTATCAAGTGTCTTCGTTGTCATCATTGCAACTGAAAGGTAAATATGTTTTGACTATCATCTGTGATTGAACTTTGTATATCTCCCTTCAAGTCCAAATTGTGCCTCTAGTTATTTTGGTTTTACTTTTTACTGATGGGTTATCACCTACCAAGGAGGGGTACCACCCGGGGATAAGGGTTAAATAAATTCAGTTGGACGTTGTCCCTGCGAGAAGATCGGTTGAACTAGACAGAAGATTTCTGAGGAAGAACTAGGTATCAAAGAGAAAGGCTCAAGCAGTATATTTTTACGAAAATCAATCCAGTCAAGGCATGAAGCCACTTGATGTCACGATCGAAAATGTACCAGTTTAAGGTTAAAAAGACCCAGCGATTACTATTAGATGGATAGATTCCCATCTCTTTTGTCCGAAACATTTCATTAAAATACAAGGACTTGAGTACAAAAGCAGAAAAGTGAGAGTTACGGAGCTGCGGAAATAGACCTAAGGTTTACGTGCCCAACGTTCTTAAAGGCAACCATGTTGTAGTTTTACTGCGCTTCACACAAAGTCGAGGTAGCTGCAGTCAATTGAACTGAGAGATCAGATAGCAAGTGAAATGTGGTCGACAGAGTACTTAATAGCCACGGCTGGAAGTTTCGATTAGTATGGCAGGTCGCTGATTTTTCTGGCAAACGTACAACGTACCTGCAACTTTCTAGTTGACCAGGGTTCTATAACCTAGCTAAGAATGCACATGTGGCCCTCGGTGTTCAGCATGAGGCGCTTGCTGTAATCATTTGAATCTGCTCGAAGATCGCTGGTTGTTTGACAACGTCAGATAATCGATCCCGCATTTTTATGTTTGATGATGAATTTAATTTTTTTCTGAACGTTTTTGCTCGTTTTTATTACACTAGCAGTTCAGCCCGTCGTTGCACGAGCCCTAAGTACTGTTCATAAATTTACGTGCATGTATATATATATATATATATATATATACATATACATATATATATATATTACTAAGTTTGACTCACATCTAAAATTTCAAGTATTTAGAACCAAATTGGCGGAAGAGTTTAACAGAGTCTGCAAAGATCAAATCTTTAAACTTTGACCATTTGGCAGCCAAATTTTCGCCCAAGAACTGATTAAAAAGCTTGCTGCGTGTCTGAATACCCTTTATGTAAAATTTCAAATGTTTAAACCCCAAATTGATTGAATAGTTTTCTAGAGACGCAAAGGTAAAATCTCTTTAACTTTAACCAGTTAACCATTTGGCAGCCAAATTGTCGGCCCAAA
>NC_136499.1:14203110-14270610 GCF_053919585.1 Euprymna scolopes | reverse complement strand
ATCTCAGTACGCTGTATATCAAATTTCATGTATGTAGACTTAAAATTGACAGTTATTGCGTAGGGAAAGTACACAGACTCACACAGACATACAACCGAACACGTTCACTTATATATATATATATATATATATATATATATATATATATATATATATATATATATATCAGAGAGAATGATAGACGTAGACATAGAAGAGGCATAAATATACTTAAACATTCACAAAAATCCGCTAATATGCTGCTAACTGTATATATGTTACATGTATATAAATATGTAACCGATTCTAAGTTCACACACACACACACACACACACACACACATATATATATATATATATATATATATATATATATATATATATATATATATATATATATATATATACTAGCGTTTCGGCCCGGCGTTGCCCGGGTGCTTGGATGTGTGTGCTGAGATTAAAAGAATATAACAAAAAAGGTGAATCTTTTTTACTTTGACCCCTTTTATGACGCCTTAGAATTTATTGTTTTGGGCTCAAATCAAGTTATTAAGTTAGATCCATGTCCAAGGAACCTATATTTAAAATTTCAAGTGTTTAGATCGAAAATTGTCGGAGGAGTTAGGTAGAGTTTTCAAAGGTCAAATCGTTGCACTTTGACCACTTAACAGGTAAATTTCTGGCCGAAAACCTGTTCCAAAGATTTTCCCAAATCTCAGTACCCTGTATATCAAATTCGAGTCCGTGGACTTAAAATTGACAAAGTTATTGCGTATAGAAATGTACACAGACACACAGACAGACAGACACGGTGATTTTCATAGATATATAGATAGATATATAGAGAGATCAAACAAAAATATATACGTATACATAAATATATATGGAAACAATTTTGTGTTTACTATAACCATTTTATGCAAATATTATGCAAGTATAAATCATGTAGAATATCAGCATGAATATAATTACACGTAATTCATCTATCTATCTACATATCTATAAAAGTGAAAGTGTCTGTTTGTGTATTTGGGTATATGTGTGTCTATGTGGGTCAATTTCTCTACGCAATATCTCTGGCAATTTTTAGCCTACAAATTCGAAATTTGATATACAGGGTACTGAGATTTGGGAAAATCGATGTGATCGGTGTTCGGCAAAATTTGGCGATTAAGGGGTCAAAGTTCAACGATTTGACCTTTGAGAACTCTACCGAACTCCTCCGACAATTTTCGGTGTAAACATTTAAATTTTAGGTATAGGTTAATTGGACATGGATCTAAATTAATAACTTGATTTGAGCCCAATACTATAAATTTTAAGGGGTCATAATAGGAGCCAAAGTTTAAAAAATTGACCACTTTTTTTTTTGCTCAACATACATCTCCAACTACTCGGGCACCGCCGGACACCCATGCTAGTATATCTATAAAAGTGAAAGTGTATGTCTGTCTCTGTGTGTGCCTGTGTTTGTACATTTCCCTACGCAATAACTCTGTCAAGTTTAAGTCTACAGACTCGAAATTATATATACCGGGTACTGAGATTTGGAAAAATCGATGTGATCGGTTTTCGGTCAGAAATTCCGCGATTAAGGGGTCAAAGTTCAACGATTTGACCTTTGAGAATTCTACCAAACTCCTACGACAATTTTCGGTCTGAACACTTGAAATTTTAGATATAGGTTCCTTGGACATGGATCTAAATTAATAACCTAACTTGAGCCCAAAACAATAAATTTTAAGGAGTCATAATAGGGGTCAAAATTTTAAAAAATTGACCGCTTTTTTTTTTTTTTTTTTTGCTAAAGATACACTTCCAAATACCCGGGCAACGCCGGGCACCCATGCTAGTAGTTAACTAAAGATGATCATCCCATAAGAAAACCGAAAAATCTAATAGGGAATTAATTAAAAAATGAATGTTTTAAAGAATATGCAAATTAGCTAGATCTTTTGCAGATGAATGCAATTGCACGATCCATATATAAGAAAATTGTATTTTCTTTTTAAATAAGTAGAAAATAAGTGTTTTAATATGAATATCAATGCACACATACAGAAAAAAAGAATTTACAGGAGTATATATACATATATATATATATATATATATATATATATATATATATATATATATATATATATGTATGTGTGTTTAAATATATCCGTGCACACCTTTATGTGTGTATTTGTTCGCGTGTGAACGAATCACACATACAAAGATGGACGTGCACGTTCATTCACGTACGTTTAGCGTCCGCACTCTCTTTCATCCAGTAATTCTCTCTGAAACAAGGTTTTAGTGCAAAACTATTTCAGCCGGTTCATTGCATTTCCTTGGCCTCGTCGCCCTCGTGTCTTCGGGCGACCACCATCACCTTCATCCAATCAGCAGACGCCTTCTCCAGCCGTCCCTCCTCGTCTATAATGAAGCTGTTTAATTTCTTGGTGAAATAAAAACACGTTTCAATCGTAAAGTTCAACCACGCACGACTCTAATCTGCAAACGTTAGAAGACGCCATTAACGACAAGACGCGTCATCGTTTCAACGTTGGTTGTCGATCCTGCATCTCCCCATCTATCCACTCTTTTTTTTCTTCCCTCTCTACATCACAATCTTTCTCTTTTGCTGTTTATCTCTATCATCTCTCACAATTACTCAATTTGTCGATATGGCAATCGCTCTCTAAATGTGGGGGTGTCGCTTTCTTCATTCTTTCTTTCTTACCCTCTTTTTTGTATATCTCCCTATCTTACTCTTTCAAGCTATCTATAAATTTACCTATCACTTTTTATGTCTCTCTGCTTCCGTTACACCCTCCTTGGCCTTCGGGACAAGATCAAAGTGTAATATCTGTTCCGGCAGATACTGCAAGCTATGACTAGCTATGACTAGCAAAGACCAGATGTGGGGGCAACCTCACATGCCTGACCTTTAACCAGCTCCAATTTCCCACCTCTCGGGAGCTGGTCCCCTTTTTCCCTCCCCCCTCCCTTCACTCCTCACATTAAAAATTGGCCTTGTGCCTAATTTGCTCGGTGGGGGAGCAAATAAATACCATCTGTTCCGGCAGATACTGCAAAGCTAAGACTAGCAAAGACCAGCTATGTCTAGCAAAGACCATATGTGGGGGTAACCCCACATATCTTACCTTGGTCAAGGTAAGGATCACCCTACGACCACAGTTACTATCTAGCTCCCATTTCCCACCTCTCGGGAGCTGGTACCCCCCTTCCCTCCATCTACACATTAAAAAACGGCCTTGTGCCTAATTTGCTACGTGGGGAAGCAAATAAATACAACACCCTCCTTGGCCTTTTGGTCAAGATCAAAGTGTAGTATCTATTCCGGCAGATACTGCAAGCAAAGACCCTATGTGGGGGCGACTACACAGATATGACCTTGGTCAATGTAGGGGCAACCCTTCGTACCAATTGTCACTATCCAGCTCCCCTACTCTTCGGGGGAGTTGGTCCCCATTTCCCCTTCACTCCTCACACTAAAAATTGGCCTTCTGCCTAATTTGCTCTGTGGGGGAGCAAATACATACCTGGCCTTTTGGTCAAGATCAAGATCTATCCGTCAGATATTGCAAGCAAAGACCCTATGTGGGGGAAACTCCACATATAAGACCTTGGTCAATGTAGGGGAACCCTTCATGCCAATTGTTACTATCCAGCTCCCCTACTCCCCGGGGCGTTGGTCCCCATTTCCCCTTCACTCCTCACATTAAAAATCGGCCTTGCGCCTAATTTGCTCGGTGAGGGAGAAAATAAATACCCTTTTCTGGTCCTTTTGGCTAAGATCAAAGTGTAGTACCTGTTCTTCAGATGCTGCACTTCCATTTCTTGTTCTCTTTCGGTGGAAGATCAGTCCTTCACGACTGAGACAATTTTGTTATTTTTTTACCTTTTCTCCACGTTAAAAAACGACCCTGGTGTCTAACTCTGTCCCGTGGGGAGGCATTGTAACTAGGTACACTCTCCTTTGAAATTCAACTGTTTATGAAGTTCTACTTCACCTCTCTCTTTCTTCCTCTCCCTCTTTCTATCTCTGTCAACCCGACTTGTTCTATCATTCTATCTCCTCAAACTTATGACGTTTTTCTTCGAATCTATTTTTCTCTTCTTTTTCTTCTTTATTCTCATACGCTCTCTCTCTCTTTCTCTCTCTCTCTCTCTCTCTCTAATAATTATGTCTACCCCTTTAAGAACTCGCGTTTTATTGTTGGGCACTTTGCGTTGAAATGAAACATCAGTCACTTAAGCCTACGTGCGTAGATTGTGGTCTTAAAATTACACGAATACTCTAGGCATTCTTGAATGGCATTTACGCTGTGCATAAATGTTAAGTTTAACTATATTCTCGACGTTGTTAGTGTTGGCCGAGCAGGTTCTTCCTTGCTGATGGCGTCGTGGCTGGGTTCGAATCTTCCAACCGGCGGTAATCATGGCTCCCTGCACCGATGATTTCCGAAATGATGAAACACTAATGTCTAGAGCTATTGCAAATAATTTTAGTAATAATTATATATATATATATATATATATATATATATATATATATATATATATACATATATATATATGTAAATAGATATATATGTGTGTGTGTGTTTGTGTTAATACGTATTATATACGTTAGAAGCCAAAACAACGCATTATTAAAAAATAAACAGACATTTATTTTGTTTGAAATTTATGTTGAAATTCATAAATATATTTCGAGGTAAATCCTCATCATCAGTATGTCTTTCTTTTTTTGCCATGTTGTTGCTGCGGCAGAGAATCAGAAAGCAGAAGTCCGTTTGTTTGTTTTTTTTACGGTAGTTTTTTTAAATCTCGGAACGGTACGTTAAGCCACGCGGAATTCGCGTTAAGATCTTTTGTTTCTTAGAAGCAACGACAAAATAGAAAAAAAAAAAAAAAAAAGAAAGAAAGAAAGGCATACGGAAGATGAGGCTTTGCCTATAAATATATTTATGAATTTCAACATAAATTTCAAAACAAAAAAAATGCCGTGTGGTTGTGTAGATATAGAAAAAATGTACTAGAATTTAAAAATGCGTACATTTTTTGAAAATAAGGAAGGAAGGGCTGTTATGGAACAGCCGTATGTTCTTGTAAGTGAGTAAATATGAGATAGGATAGTTGAGGATTCGAACTTGCGAGGAATACAGAATACATAATGTTATTGAAATAAGAATGTTATTGAAATGACATATGTTTATAGAGAAAGGAATGCAATGAAATGAAATTAAACTAAGGAATCTAGATCAGAACAATAGAACATATTAAACACATTTATAAAATAGGTTATAGAAATCGGAGTTGAAACATGTGAGTAACAATGCATGCTTAAAAACGGAGGCATGTCATGTTATGTGTCTAATATGCACGCGTTGGTCATGCAATGACGTCATGGGTCTCAACATAGAGAGCTTTGATCAGTCAGTCAAAAATCTCAGTCGGTCGGTCTCAGTCAGGGGAGAAGAGGAGTCAGAGACAAAGCTGCCATTGAACTTTGGAAGCGAAGGTTAGAAGAATAAATAATCATGTAAAGACTTGAATTCCTTAATGCAAAGCCATTGACTGGTTGTAATGGAATAAACAGCATCACTATCGTTTTGTATCTGCGTCTTCGTGTTATGTATTCAACCGAAAAGGTATTGTCAATTTATATGAAAATCCTCATCTCAAAAGTAATATGTGTTAATATTTATAGAACACTCCCATTGTCAGAACTGTCAACATTATGAATGTCAAACAAACTATATCTCGGTCTATCTATCAATATATCTAAATTCTCTTCTCATTGTGTATTATATGCCCTCGACTCTCCTGCATTAACATGTACCCTGTTTTTATATATATATACACACCTGTCTCTATCTCCTTTAAAATGTACACTGCCTTTGTGTTAAATATATCTCTCTCACCAATATGAATTCTTCACTGGCTCTATCCCCACGACATGAACACTCTAAGACTCTTGCAAACAAACAACAAAAATCTATAATGCATACGTCATCTCTTTAATAAACCCAGTATGCATCATGTCTGCCCTCGAGGGGAGACAAATACGGACTCTAATTTGAAACAATGTCGATTTACGCCATTCGATTCTGTATCTTTGCATGTTTATAGTAGGATGGTGAGAGGCAAACTTATGTTGTCACTTGCAATGGGATCACAAATAAACAATTAGTTTCAGAAGGAAAACTGATTTAAATTGGTGATTGCAATGAACGGAAAGAGTTGAAATTCCAGAAAAATTTTTGTCACTCGGTAACACCTTGGAATGAATAGTAAGAGATCATCGGTAACGGCTTGTAACTCTTTATGCTTTTAGGGGGGGTATTTGTGTTTACAATACAATTGAATATAAAATAAACGGTTAGTTTGAGAATTAGTTAGTTGGAATGGTGATTGAAAATAGCGGAAAACTTTCTGTCACTAAGGTTTTTAAGTACCACCCTGGATTAACCAGTAATATAACATCGGTAACAGATCGGAAGAACTGTGAGAACTAGTCGGAAGTTAGAAACAATGTTGGTGATTTTCTTTATTCTTTTCGGTATAGGAAAATGGGTGCAGAGATTTGGATGGTATGGTCACGTTGGAAGGGTTGATGAAATTTCGTGAATAAGTAGGTGTAGAAAAATTACGAAAATTTGGTTAGTTTACAAGAGGAGGCTGAAGAAAACGGAAGCGATGAGAAGTGATAGAACGAGGACTAAATAAAGACTTGTACAGATAAAGGTTGCTTTATAAGTTTCTTACAAAAAGAGTATAACGCATGTCCGAATATAGAACATGCGGTTAACCAAATACGCTGCTGCTTCTGCCGCTGCTGCTGCTGCTGATGATGATGATGATGGTGAAGTAGAGGTGGAGAAAGGGAGAAGTAGGATTTGAAAACGAAGGAGAAAATGTAATTTTTCTCTTTTTTTGTCTGCTCCGACTTTTGGCAACGGAAAAGTGCGGAAGTTAAAGAATCGAGAAGAAAATAAGTAACTTTTTATGTTTCGCGTTCTTTTCTGCTTTCAGGCTCCTCGCTAGCAGACCATCGGGTTATAAAACTAAAAGTTTCAAGTTATAGGAACGAGAAGCCTCGGCCGAGATATATTTTTTCCCTCAATGAATCTTCAACGGGTTCGTTACTGGAATATGATATCTGTTTTGCTTTCCTTTCATTTTATTTTCCGGGTTAAGAACTTTTCTCTCCCATTGAAAGGCATTACAATCACAAAACTTGAATTTTAAAAAGCCAAATGGCTTATTTATCCATAGAATAAAAAAAAATTACAACTATAAATTGATAGAGTCATATATTAATTCTTTACTAGCGGGACCTGGTGAAATTCCACAGGGGGCTCATTCATATGTAATATATTGATGTTGACATTCTGTAGATGTTTCGTGTAAATGGAGACGCTATGATATTATTTTAACTCTTTTGTTTAAACTGCAAAAGTATTTATCTAATCTAGGACGAACCCCGGTTGTAAAGTACGCTTAAATATGATATATTTTTTTTTATTCTTGCACATTTCATATATATTATTATAGAGTCAATGTTCTATCGATTTCAAAAATAAAAAAAAAATTATATCCATATGACTTGGGAGCATTAGCTTGAATTGAAACTGAAATAAAAACTTATGAAAAAGATGTATATATATATATATATATATATATATATATATATATATATTATATAACTTGAGTTCCTTCAGCCATAATCGAAACCGAAACCAAAACTTATGAATAATACTTGATAAAATCTATACATCTATAAAAATGAAATTGTCTCTGTGTGTATGTCTGTCTTTGTGTGTACATTTCCCTACCAAATTACTCTTTCAATTTTCAGCCTGCAGACTCGAGAATTGACATAAGGGTATTGATATTTGGGTAAATCTTTTCAATCGGTTGTCGGCCAGAAATTTCACTCCAAACAGCTGATCGACGTCCCTGTCATCGCCTTAATAATCACCAGCACTTCCTGGCAATATCAACAGCATCAGTAACGATCGCATTGACATTCAATAAAAGTTTAAACTAAAGTTCTTTGTTCTACTTGCTTCCATACGTTCATTTTTGTAATATAACAATAAGGAATTTCTTACTGATGTGTTTTAAAAGATTTTAACTACCGTGGAATTTCCACGGGTCCTGCTAGTTCTTATTATTTTCTTAAGAGATTATTTTTAAGATCAGTCTTTTTTATGATTATTGAATAGATTTCTGTGCAAATGATATCTAAAAAACTGCCAGAAATTAAAAGTACCTTTGTGTGGAATTTGAAAAAGATATGCTCAGCCTTTCGAAACCTGTGAATTCACAGACATACAAACACAAACAATAGTAGAGATATAGATAAGAATATCCGTCTCATTTTCCCTCTGTCTCACCTTCTCTTTCTCATTCTATACATCTCTCTCCTTTCTGTCTCTCTCTCTCTCTCTCTCTCTCTCTCTGCCTCCCATTTAAACTGATATAATCTCTTAAGAAGAGATACTCTTTTGAAATAGCGAAAGTTTATATTTGTCCAGTCACTCCCTTACTAAGTGTCTCTCTCTCTTTCCTATCCTATGTCTGTCTGTCTGTCTGTCTGTTTCTCTTTCTTTCTCTCTCTCTCTCTCTCTCTCTCTCTACATATATATTTATTTATTTTCTCAATTATAAATTTAAAGGAAAAAAAAACATTAAGCCATATTAACTCCTTCCAACATACCTGTTTGCAAATATAGCTGCTTCCACTGCATGAACTCTTACTCACCCCCACCTCCAGTAACAAACAATGAAATAGCAATGTCCCGTAATCACTTTGAGGATTATAATAACCTTTATAAACTAACCCAGTAACAACACTAACCACCCTCGCGGGGTCGCAGAAATACCTGGATTAGGACCCAGGCGCGGGGAACAACCCTCTCGGTACTGATGGACCCGTAGATCTTCCCAGGTCATCCGTCTAGAAGAAGGAAAACTCCGAAGCAAAACTTAAGGGGAGGAAGGCATCTCCAGTCTTGGATGACAATCTTCCAAGAGCTGGTGACTCAAACAAATTATCGGTCTGAAAACCTAAACTGCTTAAGGAGTAGATAGGCACTGTCTATCGCTCGGCTTCCATACTCCTTCTTTGTCTATTAGCCAGGCGTAGAGGTCGAACCACTGGGAGTCGACAGAAATACTCGGTGGTCGATCTTGGTTCCTGACTAGGGCAATGAATGATGTTTTCCCCACTCCCGACACATCCCTACCCTTAAACTGGGCACTTGGGAGTACTTGAATACCGTAATGCCAATGCAAGCAGATTGGGTTGACTATCATCTGATGGGTTGAGGGTACCGGATAGACAGTTTTTAACTGCTGTTCCCGACTAGTAGTACAGGAGAACTAACTCTTTGGTAGCGCTTAGAGCGGCATCTCCATCAACAGTTGTATAATATCGGGATGTTTGTAGTGCCATGTCGCGCATAGAAAGGGGCCCTGCATTCATCCCCAGTAGGCTATCCTGAGGCCACAACCCTAGTAGGTAGAGGGGCAGCTGATGATCTGCCTGTGTTGCATGTCCAGAACCACTTACTCAGCACCCCTAACCTAAACTAAAATCTTAAAAATAAAAAATGACAGTACAGTAAAAAAAAAATCATGCTAACACCAGGCCAAAACTCAAACAAAAACAACCTGCCTTCTCCCCGGAGGCTCGCATTTACGAACATCCGTGGGATAAGAACTAACTTAAATGATGTTGAAGCATTTCTCCTAACAAACACCCCGGATATCTTAGCACTAAGTGAGACTAACCTACACTCCTCCATCACCTCTAACTACATTAACATGCCTGGATACCTCCCACTCTGCCGTAAGGACTCTGATAGACATATGCATGGGCTTGGAGTCTACGTTCGAAACACCCTCCCCTTGACTAGAGAAACTAAACCAGAATCGGACGATCAAGCCTTTATGTGCTTTAGACTTAACATGCAACATAAAATTAGTTACTTTTATTTTCTCTACCGCTCTCCCTCGACCCAGGACTGTACCCTAATAAATAAAGTCTTTGACAGCATAGATACCGCACTTTCCCTCGACCAACAATTCCCCCACTAACCAACAATCACGAGGTTGTCTCCTCAGAAACCGACAAGGATAACATGCTTGCCAGACAGTTTGCCTCAAACTCCATACTGGACCCTTCCAATCACCCCCTACCTGACTTTGTTATGCGGACAAACGCCACGCTACACGATCTGAAAACCACCCCTGTTCAGATGCATGCTATCATAAAAAAAACTTGACACTTCAAAAGCATGTGGACCCGATCTTACCCCAGCTGTGCCATTAAAAAAGTGCTCAGCCAAAGTAGCTCCAGTTCTCTCCAAACTCTACAACAAATGCCTTAATGAAGTTGGAAAACTGCTTCTATTGTACCAGTATTCAAGAATTCTGGCGAAAGGACTGACCCATCAAATTATCGCCCCATTAGCCTCCTCCCACTTTTCGCCAAAATATTTGAGACCATAATTAACCATGCTCTAGTCCATCACCTTACAGATGCGTAACTTCTGACTGACAAACAATATGGATTTAGACAAGCCCGTTCCACAGCAGACATCCTAACTGTGATCTCTGAACGTATATACCATTCACTGGACAAAGCGGGAGAGGGCAGAGCGGTAGCTCTAGATATATCTAAGGCCTTTGACAGGGTATGGCATGAGGGTCTCCTCAGGAAAATTAGATCATACGATATCACTGGTAAAATACTTAACATAATTAAATCCTTCTTAGATAAGAGAAAAATCCAAGTTGTCCTCGACGGTCGTACATCTAAACAATATGATATAAGTGCGGGGGTGCTCCTTGGACCTCTATTGTTCTTGATATTCATAAATGACCTCCCCAACAAAATTGCCTCTGAGATGGATATATATGCTGATGACACTACACTCTATGGCAGGCACGACAGGAAGACGAATGAACACCCTTCTAAAGAAATGGCAGAAACACTAGAGGAATACCTCCAATCTGTAGTGGAATGGGGAGAAAAGTGGTTGGTCGCGTTCAATGCTGCCAAGACTAAACTAGTTTCATTCAATAATTACAAGAAACACTCTCTACCACCCATAGCAATGACCCTTTATCTGAGAGTACATCTTTCAAACTGCTTGGCCTAACGTTTATAGGAAACATGAGTTGGAACAATTGCATTGAAGACATTGCCAGGCCCGCTGCAAGAAAGGTGGGGTCTCTACCGTGCTAGAAAACTACTAACACCCGAAAGTATCCTGTACCTCTATAAGGCAACCATTCGCCCATGTGTGGAGTATTGCTGTCACATCTGGGCTGGTGCATCTGCTACTAGTCTCTCGCTCCTTGACAAGGTTCAAAAGAGAGTCGAAAACATGATAGGCCCTGAACTGGAATCTAAGCTTCAGCCTCTGTTCCATCGACGAAATGTTGCATCCCTCTGCCTTTTCTACAAGTATTTTAGTGGTGAATGCTCTGACGAACTGCAATCACTTGTGCCCCCACGACGTGAGCACCCTCGACAAACCCGACAGGCTGCTACATCCCACCTCCACACTGTAGAGATCCCTAGATGTAAAAGATCTTTCTACTCCAATAGTTTCTTCCCCAGAACCGCTAGACTCTAGAATTCCATTCCAGGTCCCTGCTTCCCCAACAGTACTGACGTGCAGAAGTTCAAGTATACCGTTAACCGACATCTTTCTGCCCAAATCCCTACATAGTACCCCAGTAGTTGTTGCCCCTGATAGTAGCCCCCCCCCCCACACTAAAGTGGCAATTTGTCTTGTTTGGGGTGAAAATGTAATAAAAAAAAAATTTTTAATGTATTTTGGTGACTTCAATGTCCACAGCAACTGACTTGGATTTTCTACTTACACAGATGCAGCTGGTACGACAACACATAACTTCTCTATATTTCATTCCCTATCACAGATGGTTACGTTTCCAACCCGTTTCCCAGACCAGCAAGAACAACATGCATCACTTCTAGATCTGTTTCTGACCGCAGTTCCCGATGACTGTGTAACGAATGCCCACAGCCCTCTTGGGAACGCCGATCATGCAGTGGTAATGGTTGAAATCACCCTTAACTCTAGAGCCAAAACTGAAGAGCCACTGCTCAAAAGAACGAGATATTATAAAAAGGCTGACTGGGAAGCCATTAGGGACCTCATCAGGGATGCTCCATGGCAAAATATATTTTCATTTCCTGCTCATCATTGCGCAAATGAGACCATTGGATGGTTCAAAGCGGCAATTGAAGCACATGTTCCCACATGCAAATTCTATAGCAAACCCCAAATGGTTCACTTCAACTTGTGCAGCTGCAATAGCGCAAAGGCAGCATGTGTACCGCAAATTTAACCTACATAAGTCCAGTTCAAACAGAGAGAAGTACATAGAAGCCAGAAATAATTGTAAGAAAGAAATAGCGATAGCTAAGAGAAAATTTACTGAAACCACCCAAGAACGCATCAAAGCACATAAATTAGGAACCCGAGACTTCTGGAAAATCTGCAACAGTGTAGTAAATAAATATTAAATAATGGGCAATCAACAATTCCCACACTAACAATCAAGAGGTTGTTTGCTCAGCAACTGAGAAGACTAACATGCTTGCAGACGATTTGCCACCAACTCTACACTGGACTCTGCTAACCACCCCCACCCTGACTTTCCTTTGCAGACAGACGCCACACTAGACAATCTGAAAATCACCCCTTCTCAGGTGCATGCGATCATAAGAAAGCTTGACACTTCAAAAGCATGTGGACCTGATCTTATCCCGGCTGTGCTATTAAAAAAAGTGCGCCGCCGAAGTAGCTCCAGTTCTCTCCAAACTTTACAACAAATGCCTTAATGAATCTTGCTTTCCTGCCTGCTTGAAAACTGCTTCTGTAGTGCCAGTTGTCAAGAATTCTGGCGAAAGACCTGACCCAGTAAATTATCGCCCCATTAGTCTCCTCCCACTTTTTGCCAAAATATTTGAGTCCATAATTAACCAAGCTCTAGTTCATCACCTTACAGATGCTAAATTTATGACTGACCAACAATATTGATTTAGGCAAGCCTGTTCCACAGCAGACATCCTAACTGTTATCTCAGAACGTATATACCAGTCACTGGACAGAGCGGGGGAGGGTAGAGCGGTTGCTCTAGATATATCTAAGGCTTTTGATAGGGTGTGGCATGAGGGTCTTCTCAAGAAAACCAGATCATACGGCATCACTGGAAGAATACATAACATAATTAAATCCTTCTTAGATAAGAACAAAATCCAGGTCGTACATCTAAACAATATGATATAAATGCGGGAGTGCCTCAGGGGTCTATCCTTGGACCTCTGTTATTCCTAATATTCATAAGTGACCTCCATGACAAAATTGTCTGTGAGATGGGTATATATGCTGACGACACCACGCTCTATAACAGACACAACAGTAAAACAAATGAACACATATCTAAAGAAATGGTAGAAACACTAGAGGAAGACCTCCGATATGTAGTAGAATGGGGACAAAAATGGATGGTCACATTCAATGCTGCCAAGACTGAACTTGTTTCTTCCCTACCGTCAATAGCAATGGCCAATGACTCTTTATCTGAAAGTACATCTTTTAAACTCTTCGGCCTAACGTTCTCAGGAAACATGAGTTGGAACAATTACATTGAGACATTGCCAGGACCGCTGCGAAGAAGGTGGGTTCTCTCTACCGTGCTACAAAGCTATTAACGCCTGAAAGTATCCTATACCTCTATAAGGCCACCATTCGCCCATGTATGGAGTATTGTTGTCATATTTGGGCTGGATCATCTGTTACTAGTCTCTCGCTTCTAGACAAGTTTCAAAAGAGAGCCGCCAATCTGATAGGTCCTGAACTGTCAGCTAAACGTAAGCCTTTGTCACATCGACGAAATGTTGCATCCCTTTGACTGTTCTATAAGTACTTTAACGGTGAATACTCTGACGAACTGCAAGCACTTGTGCCACCTCGACGTAAATACCCCCGACAAACCTGACAAGCAGCTAAATCCCACCCCTTCACAGTAGAGATCCCTAAATGCAAGATAGCCTTCTACTTACGTAGTTTCTTCCCCAGAACAACTAGACTTTGGAATTCCCTTCTGGGTCCCTGCTTCCCCGACTGTACTGACATGCAGAAGTTCAAGTGCAACGTGAACCGACATCTTGCTGCCCAACTTCCTACCCAGTACCCCTGATGCTTATGTCCCTGATTGTAGCCCCCTACAACAAAGTGGCAATGTGCCTTGTTGGGGTGAAAATGTAATTAAAAAAAAAGACAGACAGGAATGTTTAATTCTCTTTTTTATTTTTTTTTGCGATACATTTTTTTTTTCAATTTGCCTGTTCAATGCACAAACGCCATGTTTGAGTGTAAAAAGAAATTCGCCGTAACCGCGAACGTTTTCGATTTCTACGTCTCGTCTTCAGGTAAGTAAAGAATTAAAATTTTAATTTAGTTAATTCATTGCAAATATCGATTAAAATCGTTTAAACGTACAAGCTTACCTGCTTTCTCATATTAGGCCTGATTGATGGTTTGTTTGTGCGAATAAGTGATGCTTCTATGATGGGGAGGCGCAGGTCACAATAGAATCCAGGTATGTATATTTTTTTTAATCTATATAATACTAAAAGTCTATGGATCTTGTATGTTTGCAATCAGATTTCCGGTTTTCAACATCCGGTTGCGCATGCGTAAATAGCAACGTCTTCAATCCGTTATTCCAATTCCGGAATTTTTATATCGCTTTTAATACAAACAATTTCATTTAATTTGATCAAATAGTTTTTTGTTTTTTTTCAACACTCCTACTCCCTCTGTTTTCGTTACGTACGCGAGAAATCTTTAATTCATGTCATTATAAATAAATAATTTTATAAAATCAAGCGTAGTTTTTTTTTTTTTTTTAACGGCTAAAAACATTCAACTTCGTGAAGTCTGTCGCAGTTTCAAAGAAAACACCTCTCACTTTCACTCTCATAGATTTCAACACTCCTACTCCCTCTGTTTTCGTTACGTACGCGAGAAATAGTTACGTGTATGTGTGAGAGAGAGAAAAAGGTAACCGATGTAAAACTGGATAGAGTTATCCCCCTTAACTAATGCAGACCTTTTTACTAGAGGGCGTTATTACAAAAATATTTCTTTTTCTTCTTCCCATGTTTTTTAAAGTCGTCTGCTTACATTTCCAAACGGAAAGCTGAATCGGTAAATGCACACATTTCTATTACATTAAATAGTGTTTTCCTTTACACAATGGGTACTGAATGTTTGCTTAAATTAAATGAAAAAAGTTACATTTTATTTTCATTTTCTATTTAAAAAGCCATTATTAACATGTGGAGAGTGTTTTTTTTATTATTCTGTACTTTCAACTAACAATTTCATTTAAAAGATGATATATCAAAATTTGAATTTAACTATAATAAGGATTATGATACCTGTTCAGTGCATAAGTATGACCAACCACTTATAATTCAGTGACTGTAATTTAAAAAAAAATAACAATTATAATAAACAGAACGACTCATAGAAATCTATCTATATTCTTTTTTCATTTTAATATACTTTCATAGAAATGCTTCTGTTATGTAAAAAAAACTATTTTCTTTATGCCACAAGTGTCACGCTCATACATGAATTCCATAGCTAATATAACGTACTGACCCAACGGGTTACGGGTGGTCTAGTATGTTTCTAAAATTATTTGGGAGGGTGCATGTGCTATTGGGTGTTGGTGGATGGAGCTATTATGGTCCTGTTATGCTGATGTATGAATTATTTTTGAAGACATTCTCCTAGAGCACATTTAAAACATGCACGGCGTTACTAGTTTTTAGCAACTTGTCATCGGTTGTCGGACTATTAGTAAGTTAGATGTTTTAGATTGTTTTTTTTTGTAATAAATGATGAATCGTAGTTTATTATTTTTTCTTTTGGGAAAAATGTACATTTTTTTTTATTATCATTTCGTCAATTCTAGAATTAGCGTGCATTTGGTTAAAGTAGAATGGGTTATTATTATTATTATTATTATTATTATTATTATTATTATTATTATTATTATTATTATTATTATTGATATTATTATTATTATTGATATTATTGATATTATTATTATTATTATTATTATTAGCTCACATGGAGCTTTCACACAAGTCAATAAACGATCTGATTGGAAACCTGTGGTGTTCTCTGGAAGCTGAGTGACAAAAAGTCTCCCCAGACGTCCAACTCTCTCCACCTCCTTCGATAGCATTTGCAAATGAATTTGCATCATTGTAACAACCGCTTACCATTGATTTCTTGCTGGTAGTGGCCATTGATTTATACTGGAATTTGAGTGGCACTCAGCCTCCCCAAGGTCCTAGTTGTCTTTGCGCTTGTCCAGCCGAGGTCTGTTTAGCGCTCGCTACTCGGTCTTTCAGTCCTTCTTGACCCTTCTCGGCACTTTGGTATCACTTTTTATGGGGGGGGACCACATACAGTACTGTTTTGCTGTTTCACAGCTCATCAGCAACTACCTCAAGCCAGGATTGAAACCCGATCGTCTAAACGACAGTCTAAGCTTCTCACTGTTGCGCTATACGATATCTGCTATGCGGGCAGTGAATTAACAGTGTTTTTACACAAAGAGCATCGCTTCATACGCTAATGGTAATTTTTATATCACTTCCAAATGCTCAACTAAGATAGGGGGCATTAGTGATGGAACGATTCCAATGTGTTTCTTGATTTCGATAAAATTATTGATTTCAATAAAATTATTGATTTCAATAAAATTATTGATTTCAATAAAATTATTGATTTCAATAAAATTATTGATTTCAATATTAGATTATTGATTCCATATTAGATTCTTGATTCCGAGACAATTACCGATTTCGATTCCAATTCTTTATAAATGTCTAAATATTTAACTATAAAGTTTATGTATATATATATATATATATATATATATGTTTGTGTGTGTGTGTGTGTGTATAAACTCAGTCACTTAATTGTTTCATTGACATCGATTGCCTTCTTTCTACGAAATGAAAATTTGACACTGCTTAGTCAGCTGATGTGTTATCTTGTGAATAAATGTGGGCATTTGTTACGAAGGATAAAATGTAAGTTAATTCAATTAAGACAATACCTGAATTGTTTTCAACTTATCGCCATATTAACAAAAACGGAATCCCAGTTTCAGATATCACATTTATAAATAACCCAGACGATGAAACACGTGTCCGTGATATATATATATATATATATATATATATATATATATATATATGTGTGTGTGTGTGTGTGTGTGTGTGTGTGTGTGTGTGTGTGTGTGCGTGTGTGTGTTTGTGTGTGTGTTTGTTTATGTGTAGATGTTTGTGTGTGTGTAGATATTTGTGTTGATGTTTTTGTGTGTGTGTGTGTGTATGTGTGTAGACGTGTGTGTTTAGATGTTTGTGTATGTGTAGATGTGGGTGTGTGTGTAGATGTTTGTGTGTGTGCATACATACATATTGTAAATTATAAAAATACATATGACATTAAACTACACGGAAGCTTTCGTGTTTCATCTCTGTGATGATTCATCAAGCATATAATTGATTCTAGCGCGTGTTATCATATAGTCACATGCTGCTTAGTTATTAGATAAGTAGATTCTTTGATATTCAAATACTCGGTTATTACAGCTAATAGCTCTGGCTTGATCAGGTAGATGTCACTTGACCTATTATTCACACTTTTCTTGGTTCGTGTTTGGAGGGTACAGGGCTATGTTTTTTTTTCTATTAGAACGTGGCTTAGTTTTAATCTGGATGTATTCCGATATGTCTGTTGTATTTTTGTTAAACCTTAGGCATAGATTCCTAATTCTTATTTTTAAAAAAATCTATTACATTTTTTTTTATTATTATTTTAGGAAGTGCAAAAATGTATGGATTAAGATTAAGGAGTCTTAAGAAGAAACTGACACTCAATGAATCCTGTTTAATTGTTGGCTGATAAACAGTGATTAAGATCAGGAGACATTTGATTTAATTTTTAAATGGAGTGGTCCGTCTTGTTATGTTTGTTAAAACGCGTTTTATTACTTCAAAGAAACGCATTCCGAGTTTTAGTTTCATATCCAAGTATCCGACGTAGTTTCTATCTGTTCAAAAAAACAAGACTGAACAAACAAACAAACAAACAAACAAAACAAACAAACACACAAAAAACAGTGCAACTTATATATTTGAATTTGCAAATAAGATGTTTTGTTCTTAGTAAGTTTTTCAAAAAGGATGAAAGAATTAAATTAAATAATAACTACAAGAAACCTTCTCAACCACTAATAGTGATGGCTAATGATACATTTCCTGAAAGTACTGCGTTCAAACTCCACGTTTATCGTTCATGGGGGACATGAGTTGAAGCAGATACACTGATGGCATTGCTACGGCTGCTGCAAAGAATGTGAGCTTTCTCTACCGTACTATAACGTTACTTACTCCTGTGAGTATGCTGTAGTTCTACAAAGCCACCATTTGCCCATGTATGGAGTATTGTCACATTTGGGATCCAGCATCTGCTACTAATCTCTCCCTCTTAGACAGGGTTCAAAAGAGAGTCGCCAACCTAATGTCCCGCACTGTCAGCTAGGTTTCAACCGCTGTCCCTTCGACGAAATGTTGCATCTTTCTGCCTATTTTACAAGAATTTTAATCTTAGGTGCTCTGACGAACAAACAAGCACTTGTGCCCCTCTACGTAAATATCCATGGCAGACCAGACGAGCAGCAAATTTCCACCTCTTCACAGTAGAAATTGACAGATGCTAAAAAGCGTTCTACTTTAATAGTTTCTTCCCTAGAGCTGATAGACTTTAGGAATCACTCCCGGTTCACACTTCCCTGGCTGTACTAACACCCAGACGTTCAAGTGTAATGAAAACAGACATCTCGTTGCTCAACTCCCTACAACTCTGCAAATTATCCAAATAGTAGCCCCCACCCTATAGCAAAGTGGCACTGGGTCTTGTTTGGGGTGAAAATGCAATAAAAAAGAAATAGGGACTCTGAAAGCAGAGAGATTAAAACTGAACACGTTCCAATCGATACCGGGTCACTGGCTACACACATTTCATTTGTAAAATAATATGCACTTCCTGAGTTGTTTATTTTATTCGTTAATTTTTTTTAAATAAAGAAAGATTTAAAGGAAAATGAACAAGATATATTTTTATGTAGAGTAAGTTTTTTTTAACAAATCTTTTTAATAAACGAACGCAAAGATTTTGTCTATCGAATAATTTTTCGTTTTAAAATGAGTTGATTCTCTACAATTTTTCGATTTATTTTTGGTTTGTTTTTTTTTTTGCTTTTTACGCATGTATTAAAAAATATTAAATATTAATTTTTAATGATTTTTGCTTTTTACGCATGTATTAAAAAATATTAAATATTAATTTTTAATGTTTTTTTGCTTTTAACGCATGTATTCAAAAATATTAAATATTAATTTTTAATGTTTCTTTGCTTTTTACGCATGTATTAAAAAATATTAAATATTAATTTTTAATGTTTTTTTTGCTTTTAACGCATGTATTAAAAATATTAAATATTAATTTTTAATGTAGCCTGTATTTTTATTGTTTCTGTTTATCGCATACCTATTAATAAAGAAACGCAGACATCGTGTGTCTATCTTGTTAAATTATTTTTTAATAAGTTCATTCTCTACAATTATGCGATGTATATCTAATTTAAATTTATAAAATAACACATTTAGATGTACAAAAATAACAACATTTAGCATCCCAAGAAAGATACACTATGGATTGATTAAAAAAACCAAGTGAAGCATACATGGTCCCCCGTGAGTGCACAGTGAACGAGGCATAAAAAATGACTAAGTTCAGCATTCCCTCCCCTCAATTTAACCCCAAAATTCCCCAGGAGACGTCAAATCCGGGTGAAAATGCACAAACAGTGTAGTTTATCGCCTTAACATGTACATTTGAGTTCTGGACCATGCAAAAAAAAGAAATGGATTTACATCATTTGAACCCCCGCCACATTTAGCCCCGAAAGTCCCCAAGTCCTTAACATATTTAAATTTGAGTTCAGCATCATGCAAAACTGCTAAATAGACATATACAGAAAATTTTTGACAAATATGGTAAAATAGTCCCCAAAATGTGTTTTTTCTTTATTAGCTCGAAAAGAACCTCTGGGGCACACCCAAGAGTCATCGCAAAGTATAGACAAACAAAATTATATAGAAATCAGCTAGTTACTACTTTTCAGAAAGTTTTATACAATCCAAGGCATCAATTTTTTTAATCAGCACAAAAGTGTCAATTTTAGCCATTTTAACCCTAAAGACATTCCTAAGGAGCAACCGAAGTTTTCAGGGAAAATCCGTTCTGTTACTTTTTTTACTCATATCATGTTTAATGTTTCTGCACAATTTCAAAAAATTCCAAGACGTAGTTATTGAGAAAAGTGCGAACATACGAACGGACGAACGGACGAACAGACGGACGGACGGGCAATGGTGAATTTACAGGTTCACCCTCCTTTTGTCGAGGGACTAATTAAATTATTTCTGTGTATATATGTTATAAATACATTAACTTCAACGAGAAAATTATTCTAAAATCATTTTTTACATATTAAATTTTAATCACATGATATATGGGATGAGTGGAACATAATATTGCACGACAGAAAACTAGGAGGTATCTTCCCACTACACTGTAGATTACTAACGTTAGTTTGTTAATCATATAAATCAAGTCCATATGCAGACATTAGAAAACTGTCAGAATCGGCATAAATGGATTATTTAATCAAAGAGATTTCCATGGTAGGAAACACATACAAAAAACGACGTATAAGGCAAGTAAATAGAATTTTTTTAATGTTTAAAACGATGGTACTCTTGAAGAATTTGACCCCAATCTTTGGGATTTCCGTCAATTGTGGTGAGGGCTCGACCTGCAGTAATCGGTTTAAGCCCAACAAAGTAACAGATGCAGATGAATTTCAAAACAAACAAACTGGAAAAAGAATAGAAATACAATAAATGAAAATCAACAAAAACCTACAGAATATATTTTTTATTTCAAGAAAAGTAACATTTTCTGAATTTTATTTACTTTTATTATTTTATTTTGCAATTTTTTTATTTTCTTTTGCAATTTGTTTATTTACTTTCGCAATTTTTATTATTTTATTTGAAATTTTTATTGTTTGCTTTTGCAATTTTCTATTATTTTCATTTGCAATTATTATAATGTTCTGTTGCCATTTTAAAGATTTTGTGGTGTGAGTTTAACTATTTTAATTTGCAGTTTTTATTATTTTACTTTGCAATTTTCTATTATTTTCTTTTGCAATTATTATAATATTCTGTTGCCATTTTAAAGATTTTGTGGTGTGAGTTTAACTATTTTAATTTGCAGTTTTTATTATTTTACTTTGCAATTTTCTGTTATTTTCATTTGCAATTATTATAATATTCTGTTGCCATTTTAAAGATTTTGTGGTGTGAGTTTAACTATTTTAATTTGCAGTTTTTATTATTTTACTTTGCAATTTTCTATTATTTTCTTTTGCAATTATTATAATATTCTGTTGCCATTTTAAAGATTTTGTGGTGTGAGTTTAACTATTTTAATTTGCAGTTTTTATTATTTTACTTTGCAATTTTCTATTATTTTCATTTGCAATTATTATAATATTCTGTTGCCATTTTAAAGATTTTGTGGTGTGAGTTTAACTATTTTAATTTGCAGTTTTTATTATTTTACTTTGCAATTTTCTATTATTTTCTTTTGCAATTATTATAATATTCTGTTGCCATTTTAAAGATTTTGTGGTGTGAGTTTAACTATTTTAATTTGCAGTTTTTATTATTTTACTTTGCAATTTTCTATTATTTTCATTTGCAATTATTATAATATTCTGTTGCCATTTTAAAGATTTTGTGGTGTGAGTTTAACTATTTTAATTTGCAGTTTTTATTATTTTACTTTGCAATTTTCTATTATTTTCATTTGCAATTATTATAATATTCTGTTGCCATTTTAAAGATTTTGTGGTGTGAGTTTAACTATTTTAATTTGCAGTTTTTATTATTTTACTTTGCAATTTTCTATTATTTTCATTTGCAATTATTATAATATTCTGTTGCCATTTTAAAGATTTTGTGGTGTGAGTTTAAATATTTTAATTTGCAGTTTTTATTATTTTACTTTGCAATTTTCTATTATTTTCATTTGCAATTATTATAATATTCTGTTGCCATTTTAAAGATTTTGTGGTGTGAGTTTAACTATTTTAATTTGCAGTTTTTATTATTTTACTTTGCAATTTTCTATTATTTTCATTTGCAATTATTATAATATTCTGTTGCCATTTTAAAGATTTTGTGGTGTGAGTTTAACTATTTTAATTTGCAGTTTTTATTATTTTACTTTGCAATTTTCTATTATTTTCATTTGCAATTATTATAATATTCTGTTGCCATTTTAAAGATTTTGTGGTGTGAGTTTAACTATTTTAATTTGCAGTTTTTATTATTTTACTTTGCAATTTTCTATTATTTTCATTTGCAATTATTATAATATTCTGTTGCCATTTTAAAGATTTTGTGGTGTGAGTTTAACTATTTTAATTTGCAGTTTTTATTATTTTACTTTGCAATTTTCTATTATTTTCATTTGCAATTATTATAATATTCTGTTGCCATTTTAAAGATTTTGTGGTGTGAGTTTAACTATTTTAATTTGCAGTTTTTATTATTTTACTTTGCAATTTTCTATTATTTTCATTTGCAATTATTATAATATTCTGTTGCCATTTTAAAGATTTTGTGGTGTGAGTTTAAATATTTTAATTTGCAGTTTTTATTATTTTACTTTGCAATTTTCTATTATTTTCATTTGCAATTATTATAATATTCTGTTGCCATTTTAAAGATTTTGTGGTGTGAGTTTAACTATTTTAATTTGCAGTTTTTATTATTTTACTTTGCAATTTTCTATTATTTTCATTTGCAATTATTATAATATTCTGTTGCCATTTTAAAGATTTTGTGGTGTGAGTTTAACTATTTTAATTTGCAGTTTTTATTATTTTACTTTGCAATTTTCTATTATTTTCATTTGCAATTATTATAATATTCTGTTGCCATTTTAAAGATTTTGTGGTGTGAGTTTAACTATTTTAATTTGCAGTTTTTATTATTTTACTTTGCAATTTTCTATTATTTTCATTTGCAATTATTATAATATTCTGTTGCCATTTTAAAGATTTTGTGGTGTGAGTTTAACTATTTTAATTTGCAGTTTTTATTATTTTACTTTGCAATTTTCTATTATTTTCATTTGCAATTATTATAATATTCTGTTGCCATTTTAAAGATTTTGTGGTGTGAGTTTAACTATTTTAATTTGCAGTTTTTATTATTTTACTTTGCAATTTTCTATTATTTTCATTTGCAATTATTATAATATTCTGTTGCCATTTTAAAGATTTTGTGGTGTGAGTTTAACAATTTTAATTTGCAGTTTTTATTATTTTACTTTGCAATTTTCTATTATTTTCATTTGCAATTATTATAATATTCTGTTGCCATTTTAAAGATTTTGTGGTGTGAGTTTAACTATTTTAATTTGCAGTTTTTATTATTTTACTTTGCAATTTTCTATTATTTTCATTTGCAATTATTATAATATTCTGTTGCCATTTTAAAGATTTTGTGGTGTGAGTTTAACTATTTTAATTTGCAGTTTTTATTATTTTACTTTGCAATTTTCTATTATTTTCATTTGCAATTATTATAATATTCTGTTGCCATTTTAAAGATTTTGTGGTGTGAGTTTAACTATTTTAATTTGCAGTTTTTATTATTTTACTTTGCAATTTTCTATTATTTTCATTTGCAATTATTATAATATTCTGTTGCCATTTTTAAGATTTTGTGGTGTGAGTTTAACTATTTTAATTTGCAGTTTTTATAATTGTCTTTTGCTATTATTTCATTTGCAATTTTTATTATTTTCATTTGCAATTTTTATTATTTTCTTTTGCAATTTTTATTATTTTCTTTTGCAATTTTTATTATTTTCTTTTGCAATTTTTATTATTTTCTTTTGCAATTTTTATTATTTTCTTTTGCAATTTTTATTATTTTCATTTGCAATTTTTAGTATTTTCTTTTGCAATTTTTATTATTTTCTTTTGCAATTTTTATTATTTATTTTTGCAGTTTTTATTATTTTCATTTGCAATTTTTATTATTTTCAGTTGCAATTTTTATTATTTTCATTTGCAATTTTTATTATTTTCTTTTCCAATTTTTATTATTTTCTTTTGCAATTTTTATTATTTTCATTTGCAATTTTTATTATTTTCTTTTGCAATTTTTATTATTTTCTTTTGCAATTTTTATTATTTTCTTTTGCAATTTTTATTATTTTCTTTTGCAATTTTCTATTATTTTCATTTGCAATTTTTAGTATTTTCTTTTGCAATTTTTATTATTTTCTTTTGCAATTTTTATTATTTATTTTTGCAATTTTTATTATTTTCATTTGCAATTTTTATTATTTTCAGTTGCAATTGTTATTATTCTCATTTGCAATTTTTATTATTTTCTTTTGCAATTTTTATTATTTTCTTTTGCAATTTTTATTATTTTCTTTTGCAATTTTTATTATTTTCTTTTGCGATTTTTATTATTTTCATTTGCAATTTTTATTATTTTCTTTTGCAATTTTTATTATCTTCTTTTGCAATTATCATTATTTTCTTTTGCAGTTTTTATTATTTTCATTTGCAATTTTTATTATTTTCTTTTGCAATTTTTATTATTTTCTTTTGCAATTTTTATTATTTTCTTTTGCAATTTTTATTATTTTCTTTTGCAATTTTTATTATTTTCTTTAGAAATTTTTATTATTTTCTTTTGCAATTTTTATTATTTTCATTTGCAATTTTTATTATTTTCTTTTGCAATTTTTATTATTTTCTTTTGCAATTTTTATTATTTATTTTTGCAGTGCTTATTATTTTCTTTTGCAATTTTTATTATTTTCATTTGCAATTTTTATTATTTTCATTTGCAATTTTTATTATTTTCTTTTGCAATTTTTATTATTTTCATTTGCAATTTTTAGTATTTTCTTTTGCAATTTTTATTATTTTCTTTTGCAATTTTTATTATTTTCTTTTGCAATTTTTATTATTTTCTTTTGCAATTTTCTATTATTTTCATTTGAAATTTTTAGTATTTTCTTTTGCAATTTTTATTATTTTCTTTTGCAATTTTTATTATTTATTTTTGCAATTTTTATTATTTTCATTTGCAATTTTTATTATTTTCAGTTGCAATTTTTATTATTCTCATTTGCAATTTTTATTATTTTCTTTTGCAATTTTTATTATTTTCTTTTGCAATTTTTATTATTTTCATTTGCAATTTTTATTATTTTCTTTTGCGATTTTTATTATTTTCATTTGCAATTTTTATTATTTTCTTTTGCAATTTTTATTATCTTCTTTTGCAATTATCATTATTTTCTTTTGCAGTTTTTTTTATTTTCATTTGCAATTTTTATTATTTTCTTTTGCAATTTTTATTATTTTCATTTGCAGTTTTTATTATTTTCTTTTGCAATTTTTATTATTTTCTTTTGCAATTTTTATTATTTTCATTTGCAAATTTTATTATTTTCTTTTGCAGTTTTTATTATTTTCTTTTGCAATTTTTATTATTTTCTTTTGCAATTTTTATTATTTTCTTTTGCAATTTTTATTTTTTTCTTTTGCAATTTTTATTATTTTCTTTTTCAATGTTTATTATTTTCTTTTGCAATTTTTATTATTTTCATTTGCAATTTTTATTATTTTCATTTGCAATTTTCTATTATTTTAAGTTGCAATTATTATAATATTCTGTTGCCATTTTCAAGATTTTTTGGTGTGATTTTTACTATTTTCATTTGCAATTTTTATTATTTTCATTTGCAGTTTTTATTATTTTCATTTGCAATTTTTATTATTTTCTTTTTGCAATTTTTATTATTTTCTTTTGAAGTATTTCTTATATTAATTTGCAGTTTTTATTATTTTCATTTGCAGTTTTTATTATTTTCATTTGCAATTTTTATAATTTTCTTTTGCAATTTTTATTATTTTCTTTTGCAATTTTTATTATTTTCTTTTGCAATTTTTTTTATTTTCTTTTGCAATTTTTATTATTTTCTTTTGCAATTTTTATTATTTTCATTTGCAATTTTTATTATTTTCATTTGCAATTTTTATTATTTTCATTTGCAATTTTTATTCTTTTCATTTGCAATTTTTATTATTTTCATTTGCAATTTTTATTATTTTCATTTGCAATTTTTATTATTTTCATTTGCAGTTTTTATTATTTTCATTTGCAATTTTTATTATTTTCTTTTGCAATTTTTATTATTTTCTTTTGCAATTTTTATTATTTTCTTTTGCAATTTTTATTATTTTCTTTTGCAATTTTTATTATTTTCTTTTGCAATTTTTCTTTTTTTCTTTTGCAATTTTTATTGTTTTCATTTGCAATTTTTGTTATTTTCTTTTGCAATTTTTATTATTTTCTTTTGCAGTAGTTCTTATTTTAATTTGCAGTTTTTATTATTTTCATGTGCAGTTTTTAATATTTTCATTTGCAATTTTTATAATTTTCTTTCTTAATTTGTATTATTTTCTTTTGCAGTATTTGTTATTTTAATTTGCAGTTGTTATTATTGTCATTTGCAGTTTTTATCATTTTCATTTGCAGTTTTTATTATTTTCTTTTGCAGTATTTCTTATTTTAATTTGCAGTTTTTATTATTTTTATTTGCAATTTTTATTATTTTCTTTTGCAATTTTTTTTATTTTCTTTTGCAATTTTTATTATTTTCTTTTGCAATTTTTATTATTTTCTTTTGCTATTTTTATTATTTTCTTTTGCAATTTTTATTATTTTCATTTGCAATTTTTATTATTTTCTTTTGCAATTTTTATTATTTTCTTTTGCAATTTTTATTATTTTCTTTTGCAATTTTTCTTTTTTTCTTTTGCAATTTTTATTGTTTTCATTTGCAATTTTTGTTATTTTCTTTTGCAATTTTTATTATTTTCTTTTGCAGTAGTTCTTATTTTAATTTTCAGTTTTTATTATTTTCATGTGCAGTTTTTAATATTTTCATTTGCAATTTTTATAATTTTCTTTCTTAATTTGTATTATTTTCTTTTGCAGTATTTGTTATTTTAATTTGCAGTTGTTATTATTGTCATTTGCAGTTTTTATCATTTTCATTTGCAGTTTTTATTATTTTCTTTTGCAGTATTTCTTATTTTAATTTGCAGTTTTTATTATTTTTATTTGCAATTTTTATTATTTTCATTTGCAGTTTTTATTATTTTCTTTCGCAATTTTTATTTTCTTTTTACAGTTTTTATTTTCTTTTGCAATTTTTATTGTTTTCTTTTGCAATCTTTTTATTTTCTTTTGCAATTTAAATTATTTTATGTTGCAAATTTTATTATTTTCTTTTGCAGTTTTTATTATTTTCTTTTGCAGTTTTTATTATTTTCTTTTGCAGTTTTTATTATTTTCTTTTGCAGTTTTTATTATTTTCTTTAGCAGTTTTTATTATTTTCTTTTGCAATTTTTATTATTTTCTTTTGCAATTTTTATTATTTTCTTTTGCAATTTTTATTATTTTCTTTTGCAATTTTTATTATTTTCTTTTGCAATTTTTATTATTTTCTTTTGCAATTTTTATTATTTTCATTTGCAATTTTTATTATTTTCATTTGCAATTTTCTATTATTTTAAGTTGCAATTATTATAATATTCTGTTGCCATTTTCAAGATTTTTTGGTGTGATTTTTACTATTTTCATTTGCAATTTTCTATTATTTTAAGTTGCAATTATTATAATATTCTGTTGCCATTTTCAAGATTTTTTGGTGTGAGTTTTATTATTTTCTTTTGCAATTTTTATTATTTTCTTTTGCAATTTTTAGTATTTTCTTTTGCAATTTTTATAATTTTCTTTTGCAATTATCTATTATTTTCATTTGCAATTTTTATTATTTTCTTTTGCAATTTTTATTATTTTCTTTTGCAATTTTTATTATTTTCTTTTGCAATTTTTATTATTTTCTTTTGCAATTTTTATTATTTTCTTTTGCAATTTTTATTATTTTCATTTGCAATTTTTATTATTTTCATTTGCAATTTTCTATTATTTTAAGTTGCAATTATTATAATATTCTGTTGCCATTTTCAAGATTTTTTGGTGTGATTTTTACTATTTTCATTTGCAATTTTCTATTATTTTAAGTTGCAATTATTATAATATTCTGTTGCCATTTTCAAGATTTTTTGGTGTGAGTTTTATTATTTTCTTTTGCAATTTTTATTATTTTCTTTTGCAATTTTTAGTATTTTCTTTTGCAATTTTTATAATTTTCTTTTGCAATTATCTATTATTTTCATTTGCAATTTTTAGTATTTTCTTTTGCAATTTTTATTATTTTCTTTTGCAATTTTTATTATTTTCTTTTGCAATTTTTATTATTTTCATTTGCAATTTTTATTATTTTCAGTTGCAATTTTTATTATTCTCATTTGCAATTTTTATTATTTTCTTTTGCAATTTTTATTATTTTCTTTTGCAATTTTTATTATTTTCTTTTGCAATTTATATTATTTTCTTTTGCGATTTTTATTATTTTCATTTGCAATTTTTATTATTTTCTTTTGCAATTTTTATTATCTTCTTTTGCAATTATCATTATTTTCTTTTGCAGTTTTTATTATTTTCATTTGCAATTTTTATTATTTTCTTTTGCAATTTTTATTATTTTCTTTTGCAATTTTTATTATTTTCTTTTGCAATTTTTTTTATTTTCTTTTGCAATTTTTATTATTTTCTTTAGCAATTTTTATTATTTTCTTTTGCAATTTTTATTATTTTCATTTGCAATTTTTATTATTTTCTTTTGCAATTTTTATTATTTTCTTTTGCAATTTTTATTATTTTCATTTGAAATTTTTATTATTTTCATTTGCAATTTTTATTATTTTCATTTGCAATTTTTATTATTTTCTTTTGCAATTTTCTATTATTTCATTTGCAATTTTTATTATTCTCATTTGCAATTTTTATTATTTTCTTTTGCAATGTTTATTATTTTCTTTTGCAATTTTTAGTATTTTCTTTTGCAATTTTTATTATTTTCTTTAGAAATTTTTATTATTTTCTTTTGCAATTTTTATTATTTTCATTTGCAATGTTTATTATTTTCTTTTGCAATTTTTATTATTTTCTTTTGCAATTTTTATTATTTATTTTTTCAGTGTTTATTATTTTCATTTGCAATTTTTATTATTTTCAGTTGCAATTTTTATTATTTTAATTTGCAATTTTTATTATTTTCTTTTCCAATTTTTATTATTTTCATTTGCAATTTTTATTATTTTCTTTTGCAATTTTTATTATTTTCTTTTGCAATTTTTAGTATTTTCTTTTGCAATTTTTATTATTTTCTTTTGCAATTTTCTATTATTTTCATTTTCAATTTTTAGTATTTTCTTTTGCAATTTTTTTTTTTTTCTTTTGCAATTTTTATTATTTATTTTTGCAATTTTTATTATTTTCATTTGCAATTTTTATTATTTTCAGTTGCAATTTTTATTATTCTCATTTGCAATTTTTATTATTTTCTTTTGCAATTTTTATTATTTTCTTCTGCAATTATTATTATTTTCATTTGCAATTTTTATTATTTTCTTTTGCGATTTTTATTATTTTCATTTGCAATTTTTATTATTTTCTTTTGCAATTTTTATTATCTTCTTTTGCAATTATCATTATTTTCTTTTGCAGTTTTTTTTATTTTCATTTGAAATTTTTATTTTTTTCTTTTGCAATTTTTATTATTTTCATTTGCAATTTTTATTATTTTCTTTTGCAATTTTTATTATTTTCTTTTGCAATTTTTATTATTTTTTTTTGCAATTGTTATTATTTTCTTTTGCAATTTTTATTATTTTCTTTTGCAATTTTTATTATTTTCATTTGCAATTTTTATTATTTTCATTTGCAATTTTTATTATTTTCTTTTGCAATTTTTATTATTTTCTTTTGAAGTATTTCTTATATTAATTTGCAGTTTTTATAATTTTCATTTGCAGTTTTTATTATTTTCATTTGCAATTTTTATAATTGTCTTTTGCAATTTGTATTATTTTCTTTTGCAGTATTTGTTATTTTAATTTGCAGTTGTTATTATTTTCATTTGCAGTTTTTATCATTTTCATTTGCAATTTTTATTATTTTCTTTTGCAGTATTTCTTATTTTAATTTGCAGTTTTTATTATTTTTATTTGCAATTTTTATTATTTTCATTTGCAGTTTTTATTATTTTCTTCCGCAATTTTTATTTTCTTTTTACAGTTTTTATTTTCTTTTGCAATTTTTATGGTTTTCTTTTGCAATCTTTTTATTTTCTTTTGCAATTTAAATTATTTTATGTTGCAAATTTTATTATTTTCTTTTGCAGTTTTTATTATTTTCTTTTGCAATTTTTATTATTTTCTTTTGCAATTTTTATTATTTTCTTTTGCAATTTTTATTATTTTATTTTGCAATTTTTATTATTTTCTTTTGCAATTTTTTTTATTTTCTTTTGCAATTTTTATTATTTTCATTTGCAATTTTTATTATTTTCATTTGCAATTTTCTATTATTTTAAGTTGCAATTATTATAATATTCTGTTGCCATTTTCAAGATTTTTTGGTGTGAGTTTTACTATTTTCATTTGCAATTTTTATTATTTTCATTTGCAGTTTTTATTATTTTCATTTGCAATTTTTATTATTTTTTTTTGCAATTTTTATTATTTTCTTTTGAAGTATTTCTTATATTAATTTGCAGTTTTTATTATTTTCATTTGCAGTTTTTATTATTTTCATTTGCAATTTTTATAATTTTCTTTTGCAATTTTTATTATTTTCTTTTGCAATTTTTATTATTTTCTTTTGTGATTTTTATTATTTTATTTTGCAATTTTTATTATTTTCATTTGCAATTTTTATTATTTTCATTTGCAATTTTTATAATTTTCATTTGCAATTTTTATTATTTTCTTTTGCAATTTTTATAATTTTCTTTTGCAATTTTTATTATTTTCATTTGCAATTTTTATTATTTTCTTTTGTGATTTTTATTATTTTCTTTTGCAATTTTTATTATTTTCTTTTGCAATTTTTTTTTATTTTCTTTTGCAATTTTTATTATTTTCTTTTGCAATTTTTATTATTTTCATTTGCAATTTTTATTATTTTCATTTGCAATTTTTATTATTTTCATTAGCAATTTTTATAATTTTCTTTTGAAATTTTTATTATTTTCTTTTGCAGTTTTTATTATTTTCATTTGCAGTTTATATTATTTTCATTTGAAATTTTTAGTATTTTCTTTTGCAATTTTTATTATTTTCTTTTGCAATTTTTATTTTTTTCTTTTGCAATTTTTATTATTTTCATTTGCAATTTTTGTTATTTTCTTTTGCAATTTTTATTATTTTCTTTTGCAGTAGTTCTTATTTTAATTTGCAGTTTTTATTATTTTCATTTGCAGTTTTTATTATTTTCATTTGCAATTTTTATAATTTTCTTTCTTAATTTGTATTATTTTCTTTTGCAGTATTTGTTATTTTAATTTGCAGTTGTTATTATTTTCATTTGCAGTTTTTATCATTTTCATTTGCAGTTTTTATTATTTTCTTTTGCAGTATTTCTTATTTTAATTTGCCGTTTTTATTATTTTTATTTGCAATTTTTGTTATTTTCATTTGCAGTTTTTATTATTTTCTTTCGCAATTTTTATTTTCTTTTTACAGTTTTTATTTTCTTTTGCAATTTTTATTGTTTTCTTTTGCAATCTTTTTATTATCTTTTGCAATTTTTATTATTTTCTTTTGCAATTTCTATTATTTTCTTTTGCAGTTTTTATTATTTTCTTTTGCAGTTTTTATTATTTTCTTTTGCAGTTTTTATTATTTTCTTTTGCAGTTTTTATTATGTTAATTTGCAATATTTATTATTTGTTATTAAAATTTGCAGTTATTTTTATTCATTTTAATTTTTTTTTATTTTCTTTTGCATTGTTTAGTATTTTCTTTTGCAATTTTTATAATTTTCATTTTTAATTTTTATTATGTAAATTTGCAATATTTATTATATTCATTTGTATTTTTTATTATTTTTATTTGCAATTTTTATTATTTGCTTTTGCAATCTTTATTATTTTTACTTGCACTTTTTATTATTATAATTTTCAGTTTTTGTTATTGTCATTTGCAATTTTTATTATTTTCTTTTGCAATTTTCTATTATTTTCATTTGCAATTTTTATTATTTTCATTTGCAATTTTTATTATTTCCATTTGTAATTTTTATTATTTTCATTTGTAATTTTTATTATTTTCATTTGTAATTTTTATTATTTTCCTTTGCAGTTTTTATTAATCTCATTTGCAATTTTTATTATATTCATTTGTAATTTTTATTATTTTCTTTTGTAATTTTTATTATTTTCTTTTGCAATTTTTATTATTTTCTTTTGCAATTTTTTTATTTTCTTTTGCAATTTTTATTATTTTCATTTGAAATTTCTATTATTTTAAGTTGCAGTTTTTATTATTTTCATTTGCCTTTTTTATTATTTTCATTTGTAATTTTTATTATATTCATTTGCATTTTTTATTATTTTCATTTGCAGTTTTTATTATTTTCATTTGTAATTTTTATTATTTTCTTTTGTAATTTTTGTAATTTTCTTTTGCAAGTTTTATTATTTTCATTTGTAATTTTTATTATTTCCTTTTGTAATTTATATTATTTTCTTTTGCCATTTTTATTTTTTTTCTTTTGGAATTTTTAATGTTTTCTTTTGCAATTTTTGTTATTTTAATTTGTAATTTTTATTATTTTCTTTTGTTATTTTTATTATTTTCTTTTGCAATTCTTATTATTTTCTTTTGCAATTTTTATTATTTTTATTTGCAGTTTTTATATTTCCATTTGCAGTTTTTAGTATTTTCTTTTGCAGTTTTAATTATTTCTTTTTCAATGTTTATTATTTTCATTTGGAATTTTTATGATTTTCATTTGCAATTTTTATTATTTGCATTTGCAATTTTGATTATTATCTTTTGAAGTTTTTATTATTTTCTTTTGCAATTGTCATTATTTTATTTTTCATTTTTTTCATTTCCTTTTGCAATTTTTATTATTTTCATCTGCAATATTTATTATTTTCACTTGCAATGTTTATTATTTTGATTTGTATTTTTTTTGTTTTCATTTGCAATTTTTGTTGCGTTTGCAATTTTTATTATGTTAAATGCAATGTGTTTTATGTTTTTTTGCAATTTTTTATTTTTTATTGCAATTTCTATTAGTTTTATTTTTAATGTTTATTATTGTAATTTGTAATTTTTATTGTTTTCATTTGCAATTTTTATTATTTGCTTTTGCAATTTTTATTATGTCTTTTGGAATTTTTATTATTTTCATTTGCAATTTTTATTATTTTCTTTTGCCATTTTTTTTATTTTTATTGGCAATTTTTCTTGTTTTTTTGCAGTTTTTATTTTTATTTTTATTTTGTTGACATTTTTATTTAATTCATTTGCAATTTTTATTATTTTCTTTTGCAGTATTTGTTTTTGTAATTTGCAGTTTTTATTATTTTAATTAGCAGTTTTATTTGTTTTCATTTGCAATTTTTATTATTTTCTTTTGTAATTTTTATTATTTTCATTTGAAATTTTTATTATTTTCTTTTGCAGTATTTGTTATTTTAATTTGCAGTTTTTATTATTTTCATTTGCAGTTTTTATTATTTTCATTCGTTTTTTTAATTATTTTCTTTTGCAATTTTTCTTATTTTCATTTGGAATTTTTATAATTTTCATTTGGAGTTATCACTAATTTTTAGCAGTTTTTATTATTTTCATCTGCAATTTTTATTATTTTCATTTGTAATTTTTATTATTTTGTTTTGTAATTTGTTTTCATTTTCTTTTGCAGTTTTTTATTATTTTCAGATGCAATTTTTATAATTTTTATTTGGAGTTATCATTATTTTTTTGCGGTTTTTATTAGTTTCCTTTGCAGTTTTAATTATTTTCATCTGCAATTTTTCTTTTTTTCTTTTGCAATTTTCATTAATTACTTTTGTAATTTGTTTTCAATTACTTTTGCAGTTTTTATTATTTTCTTTTGCAATTTCACTTATTTTCATTTGCAGTTTTTATCATTTTCTATTGCAATTTTTATTATTTTCATTTGCAGGTTTTATTATTTTCATTTGCAATTTTTATTGTTTTTATTTTTATTATTTTCTTTTGCAATTTTTATTATTTTCTATAGCAATTTTTATTATTTCTATTTGCAGTGTTTATTACTTTCAGTTTCAATTTTTATTATTTTTATTGTTATTATTTTCCGTTGCAATTTTTTTCATTTCCTTTTGGAATTTTTTATTTTATTTTTCAATTTTTTTTTCATTTGTAATTTTTATTATTTTGTTTTGGTATTTTTATGTTTGTCATTTGTAATTTGTATCATTTTTTGCAGTTTTTATTATTTTCTGTTGCAATTTGTAATATATTAGTGTGCAATTTATATTATTTACTGTTGCAATTTGTATTCTTTTGATTAGCAGTTTTTACTATGTTGATTTGAAGTTTTGTTCGTTTTCAGTTGCAATTGTAATTATCTTCATTTGCAATTTTCCTTATTTTCTTTTGCAATTTTTATTGTTTTTGTGATTTTTATTAGTTTCTGTTTCAATTGTTATTATTTTCATTTTTAATTTTTGTTTTTTTTGTTGTTTTTTTTTTCAATTTATCAGCAAAAGTTTTTTTTTTATTTCAAGACAAGGTCAATCTTGCTTTTTACCCTAAGTTGTTAGGTGCAAGTATAGATTTTTTTCAAGAAAACTAACGTTTTTATTTTTATTTTTAAAGCAAATTGGTAGCAACTGTTTTTGTTTGCGTGTTTTGTTTTGTAAACAGAAACAGTTTTTTTTATTGAATAAGATGAATTGTTTTATTAAACTCGTACATTGTTAGGTAAAATACAGAAAAGATTTCTTCAAGAAAATTGACGAATTATTTTTAATCAATAAATGTTAAAAAAGATTAATAGAAAAAAATGGTCCCATCACCCAAAAAATAATTGAAAAAATTACACTTTATATACAAAAAAAAAAGAAACACAAAAATAAATGGATATTTTACGTTTCAACATTTGAACAACGCTCGGCTTAATCCGGTGATTGCCGGTCGAGCCCTAGCCATAATTTATTCAAAATCCCAAGGATCAGGGTCAAATTCTGTAAGAGTACCAAAATGATTCCTAAATTAATACATGGACTTGTTAAATCTTATTTCGTTTGTTTACACTTGTTTCTTATCGAAGAAAAATCATATTTTGTTTCCTTTGTTTATTAAAATTTTTCTATATTAAACTAAATATTTAATATTTCTTCTTATTATTAAAAATGGCTATCTGTAGATAGATTTTTCCTTCACTCGTTGCAGACAATAAAGCATAGAATTCAAAATTTTCATGTCAGAAATTATTATCTCTCCGTCCATTTATTAAAATGGATTTTAAAAAAAGAAAGTGCACGCCTGTAGAACTCTCCTTCGTTTGTGTATTTACCACCTGACTACAGCTTGGATGGCTTCAAGTCCAACATAAACAAATTCCTGATGAACCGCCCCTTTAAGTAAGACACTTTATCAACTCTTCAATACTAACAATTCCTACGATACTATCCCATTGATTACTGTACACGCAATAAACCTTATCCCGGAGTGGCTTACAGCCCTTGATAAGTGGTGGCCACCATGTAAAAAAAAAAGAAAAAACGAAATCCTCCCAAGAAAAAACGCACCCAATATAAAATAATGCATTCTCTCCATTTTTATTTAAATAAATATTCCCTTGGTATTAAAGTCAAAGAATGAAACAAAACAAAAAAATCAAATTATGTATGTGTGTTTATAAATGACACATGAGGTAGCAGTCAACCGGTGACGATTGGAATGTGTCCCGGCTTAGTCTCTTGGATTTCGCGGTCCTTATCCAAACTTCGTCCCCAAAACATACCTTCATTTGTAAATCCAAGTATATCAGATTGCACTTTTTTGTTCAGCTTTGTTACTACGCACAGTTCGAGTTAAAGCCGATATAATTATAAAAGATGTTATCGTTTCAGTTGGATATGAAACTAAAACTCATAACGCTTTTTACCAAACATAACAAGGACAAACCACTCCATTTGAAAAGTGAATATATCAAATGTCTCCTGACTTTAATCGATGTTTATCAGTTACCAATTAAGAACAATGAATTTCAATTTCCTTTTAAGATTCCTTAATTATAATGTGTCCCGGTTAAGTCTTCTGGGGTTCTTATTGTATACTTCATCCGTTTTTTAAATTCTTGAAATTTCTTCGAAAAATTCTGGATGACGGTACAAAATTTTAAACAGTAGCAATATTAAAAACACAATTTAACAGGATTAACAATGTAAGTAATGGAAAGAACGATACATTACTAACTTCCCATCAAATGTGATGATTAAAATCTAATAATTTATGCGGAAAAGTTAATATGTTTACACATAATTCCCTTTGTTCGAGCCATCTTATCTCAGCTCACTACTCCAATATATCCTTAAACAAAAAACTTGAAATGAATTTTGTATCTCGGTGTGATAATTTTCGCGAAAATATATTTTTTTTTATATCAACTTTGTTTCCATTCGTAGCCAAGGATGCCCAACAAAATGATGTTTCCTTACAAAGAGAAAATATTATATATATATATATATATATATATATATATATATATATATATATATATATATATATATATATATATATATATATAATAATATAAATATACAAGAAATAAATGTTACTATAGTCAATAAAAGTTACTTTTATGGTAGAAAAGTTCTTTGGTTTGTATTTTTAAGTAATTTGTAAAACATTTTTTTTAATTCACGAACCGGTTTAAAAAAAATCAAAGTGGCAACGACTTTTAAATGAAGAGACCAGTTTTCAATTTGGAGGGGCACCTGAGCATTCTGTGTTAACAATTTATGAGAGTTCCGTCAACGTAAGGAATATTATAAACATCTTTTAATGTTTTCCGTTATTTTGTGCTTGAGGAATATTCAATTATGGCATGTATAGTTTATATAAAAATTCATTTAATAAGTTATCACCTCAAATTTCGTTTAAATTTTGGTTCGCTGAAATTATTTCAAGTAAAGAGCATTAAAAACTATTTCAAACAAAAAAAAACATGAACTGAACTTTTATTGACTATGGTAACAGTTATTTCTTGTATATTTATTTTTTCGGATATTCCTTTGTTGGCTTTTCTGCTAAACACTCTTACTAAATAATATCGACGAAATACCGAAAAACAAAGAAACAAAAACAGTTTTGAACAATAATGAAGCTTTACTTACTTTACGAAAATAATTCGAAACAGTAAAATGAGATATTAAAAAAGTAAACACGTAATTACTTTAGTTTTTAAAACAAAGAATCGATATAAATATCAATAAGAAGAAAATTGCGCCCTTTTCAAGCAGAACAGCTTCGTTTCAGTTTTATAGCATTGAACAATGTAGTATAGCGCCGTCGAATTCAAGGTTGTACTATTGTAGTGTAAAGAACACGGTGAAAGGGTTGTAACCAACTGAATTCCGTCTAGTACACTCACAAAAAAAAGCTTAAACAGATATATAAATAAAAATAAAAAGGTTATGCAAATGTTTTTAAAAAGACACGTAATCACGTGAGCAGGATTTCTTCCTTCTTTTTACACGATAACGGGTAACGTTCTTATTTTTTATTATTTATCTATTTATCTATTTTTTAAAGAGTGTCACGTGCTAGTGCAAAATGAAAAAAAAACAGAGTTATGCAAAATTTGTGTCGAGAATTGTCTAAAGTTCCGACTTTTTGGCTTTCACTTTAATAAGAACGTTAATTTATGAGGTGAATTTATTCGACACAATATGATTCAACTAAAAAAATAAATAAAAGCTAACGTGAATTAAGATTAACGTTAAGGTGTTAAAAAAACATTGTTAAACTTTGTGACATATTTACATTCTATTAAGGTCAGGCGCCAACGAACACCCAATAATTTTATTATACCATATTTCTTCAAACTGAAAGATCATTATCAAAGTATACTTACGCAAATAGATATGAAAAGTGTTTGTTACTTTTGTGCCTATTTCCATGGAATACAGGCGCGAACGTAGACCTCACAATTTTCTTATGCCATCCCTATTTAAGTTGAAACATACTTATCGAAGTATTCTTATGTTCATCTATATCAAAAACCCTTTTAAACGTTTTTTCCTTTTTTATTTCCATACTTTGGGCGCCAACCACGAACGCAGACCCACAATTTTTTATGAATCACGGTTCTGCCAGATCAAACATACCCATTCCTGATCATCGCTACATCTTCTATCATTATATGTAATCAGTTATGTAAAATAGTCTACCATATAGGAGCCTATTCGTGACCAGACACACACACACGCACACATACGTTCAGCTTTATATATATATATATATATATATATATATATATATATATATATATATATATATATAGTGGTCAAGATCTGGTGTGGACTTGTGTTAAAAACGCACATATGTCTTAGAGTCATACTTTGCTTCTCCCAGACAAATCAACCCCAAGTGCACGTCGTGACCACTGCCATGCAGATGGGGCTCTGATGAACGACGAGTGTCCCGCATCGTATAACCGGACCTCCACTGCCTTGTGGGCCAAGGTTCTTTTAACCAACGGCTAAGGGTGATTTAATCCTGACAGAAACCTCCAGAGTAGCTAAGGCCATTTAAGCTGCAGCATACATCACCCACTGGCATGTGGAATATGCTCTGATGCCCAGCAACCGAATCCAAGTCATGGATTAAATGGCATGATGGGTGGAAAGGGCTTCGTAAGCCGTGGTGAAGGCAACCTCTCTAGAAAATAACCCCTGATATAAAATCTGCGGCGACTGCTGCATCCAATAATGTTGATTTGCTCTTCTTTTTGGTTCAATGTGGCAGTTGTTCAGAGAGTGGGATTGTCTCGGTACAGAGTATTTCCTCACTATAAAAAGCTTCAAGCACAGACATTACTTGATATGTAATGGAATACACATTTTACAATCAGTGTGTATCTCGATAACAAAAAGGCTGGCTGTAGCCTAAAACGGCAAACGGACACTCAATGAGGACTGATCCGGATATGGGCGTCAATGAAAATAATGGCTCTGGAGCATCCAAGGTTTAGACCGGCAGGTGTTCAGGGCACCACAGCCTAGACCCGGTCATCATCAGCTGTACAGGACTGTAGAATGTTCATAGAAGTGATATATATATATATATATATATATATATATATATAATTCAACGCTGTAAACGTTACTCACTATGTGCTAAATATCTAATTGTCTATATCTCTAAAGGACTCATGTGCAGAGAATAAAATAAACAGTTATACTGATAATATCATCTTACAAATCTATTATCAGACCATGTGTTGAGTGTTGTTGTTACATTCGGGCTGGTGAATCTGTGTCCCATTTAAAGACTCGTAATGAAGTGCAGAAACGTATCTAAAAAAAGTAGCTATATTGAAAAGAGTTAAGATTACATTCGTTTTTTTTAATGAGATATTTGAGACTGGTTTACGCTTTGGAAGAAAGTGGAGTGTAGGCTTTGTGAATATTAGCCGCAGGGATTTTGGAGGGAGGTGTTATGTGTAAGGGTGGAAGGGTTGAGCGTGAAGTACGTTCTCATGTGGTCAAGCTTTAACAGCGGGGTTTTGGTATTATTTTAACTTGGCGGTTGTTTATTGGCCCAAGTTTTCGCTTTGATCTGAAGTAATATTATACTGTCATCGCTGTTAATTTCCCTCTCAAGTTATTATGTTCGTTTTTTTATCTTTTCTGGAGGTGACTACATTAACCATTTATATTATTGTTTATTTCTATTCATTTATTTCTTTATCTTATTACTCGCACTTTTAATCCTTTAATTTGCTTCTCGTTTCCAAATTGTTTAATTATTTATTTATCTATTTCTATACTTATACTTTCCATTTGATGTTAATTTTACAATATGGACCATATTATAAATAAACAAATAAATGTTACAGGAAAAAGTGCTATCCCCTTTTCCTGTAAGTAAGAAGAAAATTAGATTAGGATAGACCAAGATTCGAATGTTGTTAGCAAGGTTCAGAATAGATTCCGAAATGGAATGTTAGAATTTCGCATTGTTAAATTTCATATAAAATAGTTTAGATAGGTTTCTATTGTAAAAAGAATTTAATTGTGCATTCTTTTATGGAAATTGAATTAAAAAATTGTCAGCTAAAAAAATAATGAACAATGCAATTTAAAAACATACTGAAAAATAAGTTAGGTTGAAAATAGGTTAATGAGAATTCTTTGTTGCAGAAATATATTTTGGATATTTATGTTTAAGCCACGTGAGTCGATCACGTTTTGAGACCATACATCTGACGTCATAGCAAAAAGTAATTCCCAATATAGGAGCTAGTCAGTCGAATATCAGGGGCAGTTGAGTTCGGATCGAACAACCAGCAGAGTCGGTCGAACAGAACTGACATGATCAGAGGAGGGTTCCTTTAGAAGCGAAGGCAGAACGGTTTAATCATGTTTGAATTTCTTGTCGTCATCATCATTCGACCGGTCAATCTGATAATAAAGAAGTTATCATCATGTTTTTGTAAAACTGTGTCGTGTCGTCTTTCTACAGCAAAAGGTAATGTGTAATCATCTTTAATGAACTTTGTATAACCCCATCCTAAGTAATGTTTTCCCCTCTTCATCATAAGTAATGATTCTTCCCCTTCTTTGTTAAAAGAACTGATCACCCTCTTTCCTCGCTATATGTGTTAAGAAGAAACACTCCAGAAGTGTATGAATGTATTTTCCCCTCATCAATATGAATGTCTCCATCCTATCTCTTAATATGAAACCCCCGGCTATATAACATCATAAATAAATAATTTGAAAACGATCAGCATATGGACAGATAAAAAAGCGAGGAATAAACAAAAAATAAATATGTAAATAGAACTTAATCAAGTCGCGTCTCCCTGCTCGTCGGATATAAAGAGAGAAAAACAATAGAATAGAGAAAATAATAATAGAGATAATTCTGGAGATAAATTGATGTAAGTTCATTAAGAATGGGAAGAAAAGGAAACAAAAACGAAAACAGCAGAAAAAAGAAAAGAAAAAAGAAAGAATGAGAAATATTACAAGAAATTTTTATTCAACCACGAATGTAATAATAACACCCTACCTGATAGCCTATTCTTCAAACTCCTCGACTTAACATTCATAGCTAACATGGACTGAGCAAATACATTGAGGAAATTGCAAAGACTGCTGCAAATAAGGCGGGGTTCCTGTACAATGCTATAAAACTACATTAATCTGATAGTATGGAGTTCTGTTGTTACCTGTGGACTGGTGCATCTACCACTGGTCCCTCCCTCTTTGGGTAAAATCTCTCAACAGAGCTCCTGTTTCATCGACACAATGTTGCCTGTTTTGCAACTATTTTAATTAAAAGTGATCTAATAAACTCATTGCATTTGTACACCCTTGACGTGCATACTAATTCAGCAACAAAATCGCACCCTGTCACTGAAGAAGTCTCCAAATGCCGGAAAGATTTCTACTCTAATAGCTTCTTTCATCGGACTGTTAGACTTTGAAATAACCTCCCTGGGTTTTGCTTCCCTGACTGTACTGAGATGCAGAAGTTTCAATTGCAATGTAACTTACATCAGGCTCAGCTCCTTTCATCGAGCCTATATAGGCATGCCCCCAAATAGCAGCCAGTTACATCCAAATAACAATATGATTTGTTTGGGGTGAACAGGATTGAAATTAAAAAAAGTTTAAAATATGTCGGGTTCATATATGAAACTCGATTAAGTATACGAATGCTTAACGTGTGCACGCAAACACACGTACATAAAAGAAATCGCAAATGCAGAAAGTGAACGTTTTTAGTTTATTTTCATTCCCGTTTTGACCACTAACTTCTTCACTCTCACCATCTCTGTTCTTACTTCTGATCCACTCTCCCTGTTTTATATATATATATATATATATATATATATATATATATATATATATATATATATATATATATATATATATATATATACTAGCATTTCAGCCCGGCGTTGCCCGGGTGTTTGGAGGTGTATGCTTAGAAAAAAGGGTTAATTTTTTTTTTTAATTTGACCCCTATTATGACTCCTTAAAATTTATTGTTTTGGGCAAGTAATTAAGTTAGATCCATGTCCAAGGAACCTATATCTAAAATTTCAAGTGTTCAGACCGAAAATTTTCTCAAATCTCATTACCGTGTATATCAAATTTCGAGTCTGTAGACTTAAAATTGACAGAGTTATTGCGTAGGGAAATGTACAGACAGAGTTATTGCGTAGGGAAATGTACACGGACAGACAGATACACAGACACACAGACAGACACACTGACAGATACAGAGACACACAGACAGACACACAGACACACAGACACGTTCACTTTTATAGATATTTAGATAGATATATATGTATGTATATATAAACTGTGTCAATCGCTTTACTGAAGATTAGTAAGATACCAATATTTCACTAAATATACATCATACAAAAATGAAAATTGTATCATCAAACGACTTTTTAAAGGTTAGTTATTTCCCAGAATTTTATTCAAATCCATGTAATATTCACGAAGTTATGACATTTTATTTATTATCAAGTAATTTATGCTGTCCATCGCTTTATTGCAGGTCTTTTGAAATGCCAAAAAAGGGATGATTAACGGTTGTCGAAAAGGAAAGGATTGTTGCTGGACTCGCAGAAGGATTGTTTATCAAAGAGTTAGCCATGGAGCTGAAATGGATCCAAGAACTTTAGCTTCATTTGTGAACAACCCCAACACCAAATCCAGAAAGGAGAAGGGCACTATCAGAAGCCTTTTACATCGTGATATTCGGAAAATTCGTAGGGAAGTCAACCGAAATCCAAACAGTACCAGTGCTTCCATTTTGCTGCCAAAAACTAACTACTCAAAAACATGACACTTTTCCGTACACACTCAATTCCAAAACTCAACACTCTACTGTCAAAACTCCGCTTAACTCTCGATGATCTGCTGTCAAAACTCCACTAAAAACTCAACACTGATGTCAAAACTTCGCTAAAAAACTCGACACTCTGCTGCCAAAACTCAACTATAAAACACGATGCACTGTTGGCAACACTTCTTAGTCTGACATCCAAATACAAAATCTAACCAATCATTAAAAGAACAGGCATTTATATAACACCGGAAGCATCTCATTTACATATTAGGTGGCAATATCGCAAACATATAAAGAGAAAAGGCGCCTATTTTTTCTACGTTATTTTTGTCTACAAGAAAACATTACAGACTGCACAAAAACAAGTATGTACAATTATTTTAAGTGTTTAATTACATAAGAACAACTATTTTTGCCTTTGGTCCCATTTCAAATCACAATTTCGTTTTTTCTTCTATTCTCTGAGGTTTATCTTTTTATGTCTATAAGTCATTCGACATTTCTTTTGTGGTCTTGAGACGATCTCCATATTTGTCTTCAGAAGTGTTTTTTTTTCTGCCCAGTTACGTTTTTATAAAACCGTCTTTACTTTTTTTTTTACAAAGGTCTTGTGGTTTTATGCTGTTTCAGATTCTAATTTTATGGTTTCTTTTAAGTCTTTCGTTGTTCTGATATAGTATTTCCTTGTGAGTCAGATTCCTCTTCTTCTGCAGTTTTCTGTTCTTTTTATTCTTTTTAAGGATGTAGCTTCTCTTCTACGTTTATCTCGTCTTGAGGCGGCATTCACCCCGATTCGGTTAAGCCAGCTCGCTCCAATGAATTGACCACATCTCGCACGATGGCTGAGCTAACCCCACGATCCATCGACAGACAGTCACAGTTCTAACGGTGAACACCGTAGATGGTCGGACCCAGTGTTAGTTCGGTATTTTGCTTAACCACTGTGAGCCACGTCTTAAGCTGGCCGATGCATTCCTTCTTCCAGTTCCTTGGAGGAACCGGATCGATGGCTTCTCTGATGATATCGCCTCGTTGACAGCGTTTGGTGATCCGGGTTCGTGTTCTGATTTCTCAGCTTTCTCCTCATTTCTTTTTGTCAGTTTCTTTTTTTTTTTTAAAGGAATCACCATTTATCAAGGCCCTGGCCACTTAGGGATAAAGGTTAATTAGTGCACAGTAGTCAATGTGAGAATATCGTAGTAATCGTTAGTAGTGAAAATTTGGTAAATTGGATTACTTAAGGAATTTGTTTACGTCGGACTTGAAGAAGAACATATTGTAGTCAGCTGGAAAGCAGGGAATCGGAAGAGAGTTCCACAGGCATGCAGTTCTAAGAAAGCTTTTTCGTGAGGTCTACGTTTAGGTTTCGGCACAGATAAAGAGTGGAGAAAATTATTGTTAGTGGTATCAGCTAGACGAGTGATCTTCGTGAAAGTTTGGCGAGGAGATGACCATAGATTGGAGCTCAGACGAACACCTGCCATAAAATAACGATAAAGACGAGACAAGCTCACAACATCTCTGTTTCTTTTTTAAGTTTATTTACTGATTTTGTTTAGATTCGAGATAGAATCTGTTGACATATATGAGAAAAATCTGTTCACCTTTTTTCTGCTTCTAATTTTGATTTTTTCCTTACTTCGTTTCTGCAAAAATGATAGTTTTGTCGTTCTAAATCTCTTGACGTTTTGAGCATCTCTTGATTTTCCAACAGTGATTTGGCTTTCTTTCAGTCTGCTGGATTTCAGTGTCAATGTTTTGTAAATATTCAACCTGTTGGTTTACATTAACATGCGTTTCTTTCACAATTTACATTTTATTTGATTTCTATTACCTCAAGCACTGAATACCTGCCTCTTTGGGGGATCTCTCTGACTTGGTCTAGTCGACTGCTAGACAGTAAGTAGACACGTTTTGTAGATTTTCATTCGCTTTCGAACGTCTTTTTTGCTTTGGTATGCCTCTGTAGTAAATTCCATTGTTTTTCTTTTTTATGCCTCATTTTTTTTAATAGATTATTGTCTTGTTCCTTCCTGCTGTCTTTTATTTGGTTTGTATTAATGCCGTTCCAATGTTACCTGTGATATTGTTCATAGAAAGAGAAAAGTAAATATTCACAGGGTGCCGAACGAGCCCCTCATGTTGGATACCACGAGACAATAATAATAGAAAGTACCATAAGAAAGCATAATAACAGTACGATCTCTCTTCTAAGTCTTACAACTTGTATCTTTATTATGAAGCATTAGTCACATCTCTGTGTATATAAAAACACCAGACCCAGGCTTGAATGACTTAGTATCTTGTCACAGATTTAGTGTTTATCTTTCATTTTAAGGAAAAATATGCACTTCTCCACACACGCATCGATTACAACAGAAAAATATATTAAACATCTACTCAATTTATGAGTTCCTTCCTTCTGAAATAAAGACAATAAATTCCCACCCATATTTGCACAAATTGTTGAAGCCTGAGATCAGATTAAAGATTTAGTCTTACAGTTAGATTATTTATCTGAGAGTTGCGTTTAGATATTTATGTTTAAGACTTGTCTAGAAAGAAATTCGCACACTATTGTGTTATTAGTTTATATTTATAAAATCTTATATTTATGAATACCTGAAAATAATGACTTCCCGACCCAAACTGCATCAATCGTACTGTTTCGAACAACGTCGTTATAAAATATATAAATAGTAAGTTTCCTTCTGATATTTGCAAATCTTATTCTATCTCATAAAATTGAACCAACTAGCGGGACCTGTGGAAATTCCACCGAAGACTCGTTCATATGTAATATATTGATGTTGGTATTCTGTAGATAAATGTAAATGGAGACGCTCTGATATTATTGTAGCACTTTTGTTAAAACTACAGCAGGGACCCCCGTCATGGCCCGATCGTAAAGTACGCTTGATTACACCACTTATAATTCAATGGTTCTAAGTTGTTTTTATTTAAATAAACAGATCGACTCAGAGAAATCTATCTATATTCTTTTTTCATTTTAATGTACTTTCATATAAATGTTTCTTTTATATCACAAAAGACTATTTTCTTTACGTCACAAATGTCACGCTCATACATTATAACATACTGACTCAACGGGTCACGGGTAGTCTAGTATATATATAAAACTTGATTTCATTTAGCTATAATCAAAACCGAAACCAAAAACCTGTAAAGAATTCTTGATAAAAGTATTTAGAAAATAATATATTACTAGAGTGCCATCAACTATAATCGAAACCGAAACCAAAACTTTTGTAGAATTCTTAGTAAAATTATTTCTAAAATAAAAAAAAAAATCACTTAGGTGCCATCAGCTATAATCGAAACCGAAACCAAAACCTATGAAGAATTATTGGTAAAAATATTTATTACAAGAAATGAAAGCCCATAACAATTAAATGACAGTCACTCGGATGTAAGCGTGTCACACAAAATAAATAACGCACACGGTATCCTATTAATATATAGATGGTAGGTATTTTACTTCTGTTTATTTGATTCTGTTCTAGTGTATTCAATGTTTTACCTGCATTAACAGCAATGTTAACTACCAAATACTTTATAGTCTTAACTACAGAGGCGTTGATATTCTTTTTCAAATATTTACTTTCCAAATACAAAAGATACGAGGGGGGAGGGTTATAAAAGTGTTGCTTCCTAATTTTTATTCCGTCAAAATATGCCAGAGAGGATTGCCAATTGCATTGTTATGATGACAATATGATTATGCATGTATGAACAGAAAATGTTCATTTCTATCTTGCAAACATTTACGGTGTGAGACTCTAAGAAAGAAGCTCTTTCATGGACATGCGTCAGAAGCAGAGATGCGTCATTGATTTTCTGATATAAGCGCTTTGAAAATTGCGGTAACCGTGTTGAACAATAAATAATGGAGTAAAAATGTCCGTCGCTTTTTAGTTATTCCACTTCTGCCTTTTTAGTTCTTGAATTTTTTTAATTAAAAAATAGGAGGGGTTGCTTTGGAACGACTCTTGCATTATTCCTATTTTTAAGTTAATATCGCATTAAAATTAGATTATTCACATATTTTACTTTAATTTTTAGTCACATTTGTTTATAGATTTTATTTTAATTATGTTTATATTTATGTATATATTTTATTTTAAGACACATTTTTTTATACATTTTATTTTAGTTTTAGGCATATTTGTTTATATATTTTATTTTAATTGTTTGTCATGTTATTTAATATACTTTGTTTTTATATGAATTATTTTACATTTTAGTCATATTTGTTTTATATTATATTTTATTTTCATCATATTTGTTGATATATTTCATTTTAATTTTAAGTCATGTTATTTAATATACTTTGTTTTTCGTTACATTTGTTTATATATTTTATTTACGTTTTAGGCATATTTTTTTACATGGGGGTCACCATTTATCAAGGCCCGAGGGCCACTCAGCGATAAGGGTTATTGCGTGTACAGTAATCAATGAGATAGTATTGTAGTAATCATTAGTATTGCGGGTTTTGATAGAGTGTCTTACTTAAGGGGGCGGTTTGTCAGGAGTTTGTTTATGTTGGACTTGAAGACGTCCAAGTTGTAGTCAGGTGGGAAACAGGCAAGCAGCAGAGAGTTCCACTGGCGTGCAGTTCTAAGAAAGAAGCTTTGCTCATGGAATCTACGTTTGGATTTAGGCACAGATAGAGAGTGGGGAAAATTATTGACAGTAGTTTCAGCCAGACGGGTGTTTCTCGTGAAAGATTGGCGAGGGGGTACGAGGGATTGGAGCTCAGACGAGCACCTGCCATGGAAATAGCGATATTTGTTTATATATTTCATTTTATTTTTAATGGTATTTGTTTATAAAATTTATTTTATTTTTATCATAATTTTTTATGTTTTTTCATATTAGTTTATGTAATTTTACTGATATTTGTATATATATAATAATTTATTATTAATCATATTTGTTTATAGATCGTATTTTAGGTAGTATTTTAGATAGTAATTTTTAGTTATATATGTTTATATATTTTATTTTATTTACTAGTCATATTCGTTTATATCATTTATTTTATGTTTTAGTCATATTTGTTTTCATATTATGTTTTATTTTTTAATAATATTTGTTTAGATATTTTATGGTATAGGTTTGTCATATTTGTTTGTATATTTCGTGTTATATTTTAGTTAATTTGTTTATATATTCATTTTATTTTATTTTAGTCGTTTATATATTTATTTTATATTTTAGTCATATTAGTTTATATATTTTATTATATTTTTTAGTTATATTTGTTTATCTATTTTATTTTTCATCCTATTTTATACATATTTTTTAATTTCAAGTCATATTCATGTACATATTTTATTTTTATATTTAGTCATATTTGTTTATATATTTTATTTTAGTTTCTAATCATATTGTTAATATATATATATATATATATATATATTTAGTCATATTTCTTTTATATATTTCATTTTTAGTAATTTTAATACATCTTTTTATTTTAAAGCCATATTTATTTCAATCATATTGTTAATATATATATATATGTATATATTTAGTCATATTTGTTTAATATATTTCATTTTTAGTCCTATGCTATATTTATTTCAATCATATTGTTAATGTATATATATTTTTAGTCATATTTGTTTTATATATTTCATTTTTAGTCATTTTTAATACATATTTTTATTTTAAAGCCATATTAATTTCAATCATATGTATATATATAAATATATATATATATATTTAGTCACATTTGTTTTATATATTTCATTTTTAGTCCTATCTAATACATATTTTTTATTTTAAAATCATATTTATTTCAATCATATTGTTAAAATACATATTTTTTAGTCATATTTGTTTTATATATTTCATTTATAGTCATATTTTATACATATTTTTGTTTTAAAGTTATATTTATTTATATATATATTATATTTCAATTATATCTGTTTACATATTTTATGTCGTACTTAGATATATTTATTTATATTTATGTTTTTATATTTTAGTTAGATTTATTTATATATATTATTTTTATTTTAGTTATATTTGTTTATATTTTTATTTAAGATTTTAGTCATATATGTTTATGGATATTATTGTGGTCATATTGCCTATATATTATATTTCATTTTTAATCATATTTGTTCATATATTTTTTAGTCATATTTATTATATAGCCTATTTTATTTTGTCATATTTGTATATATATATATATTTAAATTTCTTTTTTAGTTATTTTTGTTTATATATTTTATTTTTAGTCATATTCGTATATATATATTATTTTATTTTTAATCATATTTATTTTTATTTTTTAGTCATATTTGTTATACATATTATTTTATTTTTCGTATTTGTATATATATATATATATATATATATATATATATATTTAATTTTCTTTTTTAGTCATTTTTGTTTATATATTTTTAGTCATATTCGTATATATATATTTTATTTTATTTGTAATCGTATTTATTTATATTTTTAGTCATATTTGTTATGCATATTATTTTATTTTTCGTATTTGTATATATATATATATATTTTATTTTCTTTTTTAGTCATTTTTGTTTATATATTTTTAGTCATATTCGTATATATATTTTATTTCATTGTTAGTCATATTTTTTATTTCTCATTTTTAGTCATATTTGATAATATATTTAATCTTTTAGTCATATTTGTTTAAATATTTTATTTTATTTTTAGTCATTTTATTTATATATTTTTTGTTATTTTAGTCATAATTGTTTATATATTTTATTTAATGTTTTAGTCACATTTAGTTATATATTTGATTTTTTAGTCATATTTGTTTTTATATTTTATTTTAGTTTTTAGTCATATTTATCTTTTCAAAAAGCAAATTGTGTCTGAGACATAAGATACTGCTTTGAAACAGACACCAAGGACATCATAAGATGGGAGTTGACAAGCGAGATATCTATTAATAGGACATTAAAAGTTTTGCATGTTAGAACAGTCAGAAAAGCAAGATACAGGAAGGAATTCCAAAGTACAGGGAAAACTGTCAAAATCGAAGATCTTCCTGCATCAAGTGCGTCTGTAAACGCACTTGATGCAGGAAGATCTTCGATTTTGACATGATATTGAGTTTTCCTGCGGGTTAAATCATTCAATTAACTTTGATTGTGGGACTAATATTTAGCACTGAATTTAGCTAATTCTTGGATGATTCTAATGAACAACAACTTTGAATTTTATTTCTATCACATATTAAACATATTTTATTATTTTGATTTAAATTTATTTCAATTGGTTCTCATCTAAAAACAAATAGATAGATGAAAAAATGTGTCTATTACTTTGAAAACGGAGACAATTTTAGAAAGAATTTTGCACACGAATGAGTTATTAGTTTAAAATTGTTAAATCTTATATTTTCATATTCTTTTGAATAATTGTATGAAAAAAATAGTTTGAATATTTTATCACTTTTTTTCTTGTTGGTATTGTTCTTTTTCTTTTATTTTCTCCCTTTTTTTCTACTATTCATTATTATTAGTAGCCCTGTACTAAAATACGCTTTAATATAATGTTTTAATTTATTAGGATTTCATATGTATCATTATAGAGTCAATTTACAATTGATTGTTATATTGTAGCCAGTATACAGTAGTAAATACTCGGGGTGTTCCGGTTGTAAAATACGCTTAATATGACGTTTTTATTCACGGGGATTTCATATTTGTTATCATAGAGCAAATACTATATTAATCATTATGTTGAATCAATATATAGTAGTGGTTCCAAAGTTTTAAAAAATGACTTAGGTCTAATCAGCTAAAATCGAAACCAAAATAAATAGTTTTCTAGCCTTATTCGTTACCGTCTGAACTAACAATTTATGGATATCAAAACTTTTAAACTTAACCAACGTTACCGTATAAATGTATATTTGCGCATAGCAGAATGATAAGCTTTCCTAACGTACATATCGAAGCGATCTCTACGTTTTATGTTATATATGACCATTTTTCAAAAAAATATGTGATAACTTTATATAAATTTATAAATGATCACTTTACGTGAAATTTATATATGATTATTTCGCGTGAATTTATATACGATCATTTTCGTGAGATCTATATCCATTTTATGTTCTATTTATATAGGATAACTTTTCATGGGATTCATATGATCATTTAACGCGATATTGATATATCATCACTTGATGTAAAATTTATATGTAATACTTTTACGAATAATTTAAGTATTATCATGTTACGTGAAATTTAAATACAATCAGGAAATGTATATCTGCCTATTTTAAGAAGTTTATATATAATATTTTTACGTAAAATTTATGTATGGGCATTTTTTTAAAAAATATACGAAAATCGTACATAAACTTTTTCTTTTTTTACATAGGCCTCACCACTTATCAAGGCCTTGAGGCCACTCGAGGATAAGGGTTAAAGAGTGTACAGTAGAAATTGGACAATATAGTAATCGTTAGTAATGGAAATTTGGTAACCCTCCAGATAACAAATATCGAAAAATTGGCTAAAAACATTAATCACTTCACCTTCAACTTATTATATATAAATTTTACACCAAGTGATGATATATAAATATCGCGTTAACTTATATATGATAATTTTTATTCATACATATACAATCATTCAAAGTGATATTTATATATGACCGGTTTTTAAATTATTTAATAGCTATAAGTTTACATCAAATTAATCAAATATTTTTGTGATCAGTTTACGTTTTATTTATATACGACTAGCCTGGTTGCCCGAGTGTTTGGATGTGTGTGTTGAGCAAAAAAAAAAAAAAAAAAAGAAAGAAAAGTGTTAGTAGGCAGACAGGGTGGAACCCGTACCGCGAATAGACGAAATGAACGTAAAAAAACGCGTCCATCACCAAACCGGATGTGGCAAAGGCTTTTCAATCGAAATATCGGCAAAAAAGCGACCCCTCCCTGTAGAAAAGCGCCCAGTTGAGGGTGAAGTAATTAATGTTTTTAGCCAATTTTTTCGATGTTTGTTATCTGAAGGGTTAATCTTCAAAACGAAATAGATCTCCTTAAAATCCGCCGCCTCCGTCGAAAGTGTTTGCGAGAAATACAAACATGCATACATACATACATAATACATTTAAACTGACAACTGAGATTTATATTATAGATTATTTGGCGTTAATTTATACGCAATCATTTTACGAAGAATTTAAATATTAACATTTCACATAAAATTGATATATAGAGTGCGACAGAAATACCTTCCACGTTTTAAACTTTCAACTATATGTTTCTACTAAACCTATGCAAGTGCCAATAATGTTTTCATTTAGCTAAGAACTTTAAGAACATTTTTTAAATACCCCCATCAAGCAATATGGTTTGGATTGGTGCACTTCGGGCTTTTACTGCAAAATTTTTTTTGAAGAATGGTGAATCTGTAACTTCAATATAGAGAGCTTTCTGAGTTCATTACAAGTTAGGACGGCATGATGCTGTTCCAGATAGAAAATCAGTACAGCTTTGGGTTGCCAATTTCAGAGCTACAGGTTTGGCACTTAAAATAAAGACACCTGGAAGGTCTCGAAGCGCTCGAACGCCAGACAATATTCGAGCTGTGAGACTTTTGTCACTCAGTCTCTTTAAACGTTTTAAAATTAAGTACGATGTTTTGTTTTGTTTTTTTTACATGGGGGTCACCACTTATCAAGGCCCAGGAGCCACTCGGGAATAAGGGTTATTGTGTGTACAGTAATCAATGGGATAGTATCGTAGTAATATTTAGTATTGGGGATTTGATAAGGTGTCATTACTTAATGGGCCGGTTCATCAGGAATTTGTTAACGTTGGACTTGAAGACATCCAAGTTGAATTCGAGCGGGGGGGGGGACACAGGCAATCGGCAGAGAGTTCCACAGCCGTGCAGTTCTAAGAAAGAAGTTTTGTTGATGGAATTTACGTTTTGATTTAGGCACGGATAAAGAGTGGGGAAATTTATTGACAGTGGTTTCAGCTAGTCGGGTGTTTTTCGTGAAGGATTGGCGAGGGGGAACCAGAAATTGAGCTCAGACGAGCACTTGCCATGGAAATAACGATAAAACAGACTGGCTCGCAACGTCTTTTTTATGGGAGAGAGGTTGCAGGGAAGAGAAAAAGGCATCCCCCACCAAGCCATGAACTCTATTTTGTACTCTGTCAAGGCGGGATAGGCTGTTTTTAGCAGCTCCTGCCCAGATGTGGCAGCAGTACTCCATCCTTGGGCGTACTTGGCTTTTATACAGATAGAGAATTGCATCATTAGTGAGATATCTTCTGGAGCGGTAGAAGGACCCCACCATTTTCCCAGCGACCTTGGCCACATACCTGATGTATGTGTTCTATTCCAGATAAGGAGTAAAAATCAAACCCAGAAGCTTATCAAAACGTGGGGCCTCCCCTAGACGAGAGCCATTCATTTCAATTGATGCCAGATTGGGATCAGAGCGTTTATGATGTAATGATAGGAGCTTGGTCATAGATGCATTAAAGGTAACCAGCCCCTCTTCCCCCACTGAACCAGGCGCTCAAGATCTGAGGAGAGAGAATCAGAGAGAACATTGTCATTTACGGCCTTTGATGTGTTGCCATAGATAGTCGTGTCATCAGCATAGATGTCAACGAATGATGTTAGTATGTGTTTAGGGAGATCATTGATGTAGATCAAGAAAAGAGTTGGGACCAGGATGGACCCCTGTGTGACTCCAGCATTAATACTGTGGGCCTCTGATTTCTGCCCATCAACCACTACTCTTATGAGCCTATCAGAGAGAAATGATTTAATGATAGAGAAAACATTTCCAGTCATACCGTAGCAGGAAATATTGTGAAGTAGGCCTTTATGCCATACCTTATCGAAGGCCTTTGATATGTCAAGAGCAATTGCCCTAGAAATGAAGCCTTTGTCGAGAGATTCGCTAATTCTATATAATGTAACTGTTAGTACGTCTGCTGTAGATCTAGCAGAACGGAAATCATATTGCGTGTCACTTAGCAGGTTATTTCTGCTGAGGTGGTTGACTACTTCTCTATTTAATATGAATTCCAGCAACTTACTCATGACACTCAGGAGACTCATTGGTCTGTATTGAGAGGGAGATGACTTATCACCTGAATTATTAAATACCGGGCATACTGATGAGGTTTTCCAGGGTGTTGGAAAGCACTTCTCCTTAAGGCACCGCTTAAACGGTTTGGTAACTATGGGGGCAAGTTCTGGTTGTAGCTTTTTTAACACTATAATTGGAATACCGTCACGGCCAGTTGCTTTACTGGAATCAAGGTTCTTGATTAGCTTGTCGACCTCACGCACAGATATTTGTATGTTACCTAGCGTGTTGTGTGTTGTAGGAGGAAATATGGGGAGTTAATGCCCTTCGTCGCATAGGGTAGAATTTGCTGCAAAGTTCTTGGCAAATAGTTTGGCCTTGTCGGATGCTGACGAGATGACCTCTGGATCATTGATAATATTTGGGATAGAACGCACGCTTCTGTTCAGGATCCTATTTGCTATTTGCCAGAACTGGTGGGAACCAAGCCGCTGCTCAGCTACTTTGGATTTAACGGATTGAGCATATAGCTCTCTTGCATTTTTTATTACTCTTTTACGTGTTTTGTTTTTGTTACTCTTTTACGTGTTTTGTTTTTGGTTTTTGCAAAAATTGGAAAGAAAAGGGGAAAACTACAAAATTCTCTTTCCTGACGGACGAGATAAAAAAGACTAAATGTATACTTTTTTTCTCTGAACTAACCATGGATAGATGGAGATAAGTTTGGGTTCAGTTAACGACATTGCAACTTAAACAAAAATAGATGCAAAAAGACTTCTTGGAGAAATGGGAAGAAAAACAGGAAATAACGGCACACAAATAAAAGCTAGAGAAATAACAAGTCGAATTACGGAAACAATGGTCCAAGCAATTAATGAAACATCAAAAAAAAATCGTTTGAGGGCCAACAATGAGCAGACGAACTACTGATACAAATTTTAAAGAGTAACGCGCACGCGGAAAATGATTCAGCTTTTTGTTCCAAAAATATGATATGATCCGCAATAGATAATTTCAAATACGAAGAAGATGAAAATAATTCGCAGCTTATTTCAGGAGATATGAAGACTTTTCAATATCGACTGCTGTAAATGGTCTAACCAGAAGAAACCCGGACTGCTACTACGTACGTTTGAAACGACTGAATACGACAAGTTCGTGGACTTTATCTTGCCACGGAAAACCGCGAAGTTATCGTTCAACGAGATTGTAAATCTGCTGACAAAGCCATTCTCGGCAGAACGTCTCTTTTCCATACGAGATGGAAATGCTTAACTCTGACCAAAGACGATAATGATGACTTGGTCATCAAACATTGCGATGACTTCAAGTTGTCGGAATTAACAGCCGACCTTTTTTAATTCCTTGTTTTTGCACAAAAAAATGCGAACATCGGGGGGAGAGTTCTCACGAAGTTAGGAAACGGCACACACAAAATTACCCCTAAAAGTCTGAAAAACTAAAAGCACTGAACCCTTTTTCGGGTGCAGTAGTAAATACTGGGTCTAGGACTGTCCATACTTAAAAGGAAAATGTCTTATATGCAATAAAATGATACATTAACGTTCTCACTGCAGGAAAAATCAGAACAAATTCCGAATACGCCAAACTATGACACGAGACGCCTTAGAAGAAAACCAACGGAAATATGTAACAGTCAAAATTCTCGGCACGGATATTAAATCTTAGTTAGACAATGGATCGTATCTTACAATACTAAACTTACAAAAAGTGGAGGAAATCAGGAAATGCATTTTGATAAGAACTCATAGAACGGTAAATGCCGTCAACGGCACTAAAATTAATTTTGAGGGTGAATTAATCACCAACGCCACCTTGCTGGAAAAATATCAAAATATATGTATAAAAAATTGTGAAAACCTGTTCGGCTCTGACTCGATGGATGAGTTTAACCTTTGGGATTACCTATATCCACAATTTGCAAGACAATAGAAGCTTGCCCAGTGGAAACTAAGAAACTAATAACTAGCTTTAAGGAAGAATTCCCAGTTGTATTTATTCTTTGCCTTGGGAGATGTACAAAAATGGCTGTGGATTTTAAGCTGAAACCAAGCATACAATCGGTTAAAAAAATAAAACTTAAAGTCCCTTTCGCAACCCTGAATAAGATAAATCAAGAACTGGACCGATTGGGGAAAACCCGGTATGCTGACTAAAATTGAATATAGTGAGTTGGCTGCTCTGGTAGTCTACGTGAAAAAAAATAGTCCGGCGAAATCCGCGTTTGTGCCGACTTCTCGACCGGACTCAACGAGTCGTTAGAAGACTTCCACCATCCATTACTTAGCCCGGAGTAAGTGTTCACAAAATTAAATAGCAGCAATATTTTTTAACATTGACCTGAGCGACGCTTATTTACAAATCCTGTAAACGACAAAAGCGATAACCTCCTCTGTATTAATACCCATCGGGGTGTGTACAGGTACGAAAGCTCGCGTTCGGTGTCACGATAGCATCTGCTATATTCCAGCAGGTCATGTATACCATGCTGGGCGATCTTGACACCGCCATGGCATATTTAGATGACATCATTATAGCGAGCTAAAGCCGGGAAGAACAATCAAACCATATCAAACAAGTATTCAGTCGAATACAAAATTATGGGTTTAAGATCAAAGAAGACAAGTGTGAATTCTTCTTACAAAAATCAAGTGCCTAGGACACACATTGATAAAGATGGCAGCCGCAAAGATCTGGACGGAGCGACCGCTATTGGAGAGATGTCGGCATGGAAAACATAGCACATTTACAAAGCATTTTAACTTGTCAGGGTTAGTACCAAGGGTTTATCGCCAACACGCACAAACTGCGTGCACCATTTAATCAATTACTAAAGAAGGAAACCTTGGGAATGGGCATCGATTTGCGAGACATCATTTCAAGAAATAAAAAAAAATCCTTACCTTAAAATTGCTAACTCATTTTAACCCGGAATTGAATATAATAGTGGCTAACGACGCTAGCCAGTATGACATTGGCGCGTCCATGTTACATAAAATGCCGAATAGCTCAAAACAGCCAATCGCTTTCAAATCCCATACCCCACTTTCAGCAGAGAAAACTTATTCTCAGATCGAACAAGAAGGACTAGGCATCATTTTGGAAGTTTCGAAAGTTCACCGTTTTCTGGACGGAAGACATTTTCTCTGCAAGCCGATCATAAGCCTTTGATATTTATTTTTGGCTCAAAAAAGCGACTTCCCACATTCACGGCGAACCGGTTATTAAGAGGGGGAACGATTCTTCTAAATTACGATCTTACACTATAATTTCTTTATTTGAAACGACTTGCACACGCGGACGGTTTGTCGAGACTTATCCCTTCTCAAATGGAACCTCTCGAACATTCAGTAATCGCGGCGCTACGTATTAATAACGAATTAAAAACCATGATTAATAATATTATCCGCGAACTGCCGGTAACTCTCCAAGAAATTAAGGCAGAGACCGTGAATGACAATTTCATCTAAACCACTAAGCAGAAGTCAATACTGGGGATACGTTTCAGAAAATTTTCTGTTGTACAGTGAAAGGATTGTAATCCTTAAAACCCTTCAAAAAAGACATTGAAGGATTTTCACATGGGTCATCCAGTAACAAAACTGTTGAAAACCCTTATGAGAAGTTTCGTTTATTTGCCATCTATGGACCAAGGCACTACCAACTTGCAAAGGATGTGCTTTGGCTGCCAAAGCACCCCCTATAACGCATAAGTTCTGGCCTAAAGCTGAACAACCGTGGTCTAGAATCCACATTGACTACGCGGGACCAGTAGAGGACTTCTTCTACCTGATAGTAGTAGGCAGCCACTCGAAATGGCCAGAGGTCCAGAGATGCAGAAAATAAATAACAGCAACGACTCCGATTTTTTTTTTTTTTTTTTATTAAAGTTGTTTAATTGTTTTGGGGTCGTGGACTGTCTGGTCAGCAACAATGCTACCCAGTTCACCACGGCAGTGTTCAGGGAATTTTGCGAAACATACCAAGTCAAGCATATCAAGACCCTCCCCCAATACCATCCCAAGAGCAATGGACAGGCCAGACGTTTCAGCGACACGACAAAAAGGGCGTTAAAGAAAGCGTACGGCACACCAATGAAAAAGGCTCTCCAACAATTTCTCTAATTTTATAGAATCAAGAAAAATCCTAACATACTAGATGATGGATTTCCAGCTGAAATCATGTTTAAGCGAAAAATCAAATCAGTTTTGGATAAACTGCTGCTCAAACACAAAACATCTACTATGCAAATAAAACGATTTAACTGCGACAATAAAGTCTATTTTAAGCATTGCAAGAACAACGATCCTTTTTGGGAACAGGATACGATCTCACAAAGAATCGGCAATGTCATATACATCATTCAGGGCCCAAAATTCGAACATAAAAGGGACTTGAACCAAATAAGGAAAAGCACAACCTAGGATCAAACAGAACCATCACAGGAAGACGTAGAGGCAGGCGAGACAGTATTAGACGTTTTGACATAGAATCTCCACACACCATGTCAGGCACAAGACAATTTTACGTATAATCTATACATCAATACCGTAGTACCTTTAACATACGTACGTGTGGGACAGTTTCCAGATTATAAATTATTCGATCGGGAGATCCTATTTATTAAAAATAAAAAATAGATGATATGTATTAACATATCACAAACATAAAATTATTAGTATATATATATATATATATATATATATATATATATAGAGAGAGAGAGAGAGAGAGAGAGAGAGAGAGGGTAATTCGATGTTCGTAGTAGGTTTTCACTTTCTATCCTCCTTTTTAGTAAATAAGATTACAGAAAACGCAATGAAAAAGAAAAAAATTAAATTAAAAAAAATGATATCGCTTTTAGCGGTATCGATGCCTCTGTTTAATCTCGAAAGACAAAGGATAAACTCTGTGGGGGCAGCTGCGTGTGTAATTATGACGCAAAGGTTACGCAATCCCGCACCACTCTTTGGGTCCAGTGGCAAGGAGAAGTTCAGGATGACTGGAAACAATTCCGAGATAAGCGGAGATCACATACAGCATCTAGAAGTCCCAAATCTCCACCCATTTAGTACTGACTAGGTTCAACGTTGCTTAACTCGGTGATCCAGCGGAAACCGGTGTGTCAACATGGTTACGCTAAATTGTACTACATGGAATCCACATAAAAGGGTATTCTAATAAATATAATATATACATTTTTGGGTCATACGTGGAACTATAATATAATTACTTAGACTTCTAGCTTGGATACAAAGGTAGTATCTGTTCTTTCTACAGACGGTGTAATGATATCGTGGGTTTCAGTTCACGCCGGGCATTCTTGCAATGGAAATATGTCACATACTCTTATAAGGATATTGTAAATCAATTTTAATAACCACATATATTCTTACGCTACATTAACCAGATTGATTAGATAAATACATCTATACTTGTAACAAAAGAGCTGCAATAATATCATTAATGTCTATTTAAACTGAACGTCCAGAGAATGCCTGACAGCAATTGAAAGATGTCGATATGGAGTTTCCACGGGTTTCGCTAGTATAAATATGATTATATTTGATATCTGCGTATAACTATTTTACAAGATATTCACATTCGATTATTTGAAGTGAGATGTATATAGAACTAGCTCGGATGTTTGTAGGTGTGTGTTGAGCAAAAAAAAAAAAGTTGTAGTGGGCAGGCAGAAAAAAAGGTGTAGTAGGCGTCTTCCCTTTTGCGCCCATCGCCAAACCGGAAGTGACAAATGTTTAAATTAAGGCTAGTCAATCGAACAGAGGGAATGATTTTCGAAAATATCGGCGAAAAAAAACCAACCTTTCCGCGTAAGAAATTGACCAGTTCAGGGTGAAGGAATTAATGTTTTTAGCCAATTATTCGATATTTGTCGTCCAAAGGGTCGTGCCTCAAAACAATACCGATCTCCTGAAAATCCGTCGCCTCTGTCGAAAGTTTTTGCGAGGCATACATATATACATACATGATAATGGCAGCAAATTCGTTTTCGAACATCGCCATTACTTGATATAGCACATATACAAATATATATACAGAAACATGAAAATAAATCAGTGATGGGCCGCACGAAGCTGGCTTTAAGCCTGCTAAACTCTGGGATTCTTTGGTACACATTTTGCAGACATGTGCGCCACTAGCAGCACGTTCTTGATGGTCACTACTATGCATATTCAAATTTCGTTTCAAACCGCTTGTTATTTTACACGTTCGGTCGCAGTTTACACATGTTAGATCTGGCCACACAAGACTGTTTTGTGGCCCACTGCGCTAATAAATAGTCTGGTGGCTTATGAGCCCAGCGCTGCTCAGACATAATCTTTGGGAGAACTCAATGTTACTGGGATCATCTGGAAAGATGCAGTAATCATCATATATGTATGTATGTATGTATGTATGTGTGTATGTGTCAGGTCATGTCATATGCTACTGGTACCATGTAACCCAGTCACCGACGACTACACTGGTTCCCCCACCAGACTTGTTTGGTAAGGAAAGGAGGGTGGCTAGTCTCCCTGAAGGATTAAAAACAAGACCTTCCAAAGGTCGAATAAACCCTGTTTCGGGGTCAACGGCCAACTAGAACCGTGTGTGGTTGTGTATGTATGTGTGTGTTGGGGTGGAGAGGGCTCCCGGAAGCCATGGTGAAGGTAACCTTTCTAGGAGAAGCAAATATCTGATTTAAAAAACAATAAAGCGGGAAACCAGTACCCGCATTAAGCTGGTCTGCAGTTTACCTTGTTGCTGGCTATCTTGCTCTTGCTTGTTGCTGGATCTCAACATTTTGAACCGAGAGAGAGACTTAGCTGTCGTACAAAGCTAAGACTCTGTAACGTCATCTGTGTATAGATACTCCCTGTCTATAAAAATGGTCCTGTGGCAATGAAAAGGTTGTGACGCGTGGACGCTTGAAATTCTGGAAGCATGTAATAAGTGATCTCAATGACCGTGTCATGCCTGCTTGAGCGTGTGAATTCATTGGTAGGATTAAAAAAAAGTAATTTTGGGGATCATGGACTGAGGGAGTGGCACTCGTCTGACAGGAAGTTTCAATCATTATACATGTATGTATGTATTGTATGTCAGGTCATGTCATATGCTACTTGTACCATGTAACCCAGTACTACCTGCCTCATGGTCGCGTCACCGGCGACTAAACTGGTTCCGCCACCAGACTTGTTTGGTGAGGAGGGTTGCTAGTCTCTCTGAAGGACTAAAAACAAGTCCTTCCAAAGGGCGAATGAACCCTTTTTCGGGACCAACGGCCAACTAGCACCGTGTGTGTTTTTGTGTATGTATGTGTGTATGTATGTGTGTGTTCAGGTGGAGAGGGCTCCCGTAAGCCGTGGCGAAGACATCCTTCCTAGGAGAAGCAAATATCTGATTTTAAAAAACCATAAAGCTGGAGACCAGTATCCACATTAAGCTGGCCTGCAGTTTAACTTGTTGCTGGCTATCTTGCTCTTGCTTGTTGTTGGATTTCAACATTTTGAACCGAGATTGAGAGACTTAGTTGTCATACAAAGCTAAGACTCTGTAACATCATCTGTGTATGGATACTCCCTCAGGCATTTGTCTATTAAAATGGTCCTGTGGCGATGGAAGTCATTTTTGGGCTCATGGACTTTAAATGTATGAGGGAGTGGCACTCGTCTGACAAAATGTTGCAATCACCATGTATGTATGTATGTATGTATGTGTGCGCATGAGCGTTTATGCGGTAGAATTCCCGTCCGCACACGAATATTAGCAATAAATAAGCATAGCATTAGTTTTTGATAATTTTTATAATGAATTGTTCAGTAGTTCATATATATATATATATATATATATATATATATATATATATATATATATATATTGTTTATATATTGCATATTTTGTATTGTTTATGTATTGTATATTTTGTTTTGTTTATATGTTGTGTATTTTGTATTATTTATATATCGTTTATTTTGTTTTGTTTATATCTTGTTCATTTTGTATTGTTTATATATTGTTTATTTTATTTTCATATTGTTTATTTTTTATTGTTTATATATTGTTTATTTTGTTTTGTTTATCTAAAAATGTAAGCCATGTTTAGTTTCAGAACAGTTTCCGATGGTTCGTGGTTACACACAAGTTTTGAGAGATGACTGGTTTGCAGAGCAAAATATTCTTACCGTGTCGAGACGGGGAAAAAACGAAATTGCTACAGAAAATGTTTAATATTTATGGAGTAATTCTGGTTTCTGATTGGTTGGTAGCAGAACGTGAACTGATTCGATTCGTCAGTTCCTACCAGCATCGTTTATAAATAGAATCGCCCGACTGTGTGAGATTATACCCCATTATACGTCGAAAATATTGCAACATCCCCCCTATTTTTTATAATGAGGAAGTCTCTTGTGTTCGTTCTACTCAAAAATAAATATATATTTTTATATTCAATTATATATAACAAAAATTAGAAATCATTTGGATCTTAGAATTTTAGCATGAAAAAAGACGCCATTTTTAATTGTGTTCAAATGTCAAACAGATATATATGTGTACAGAGAAGAGAAATAAAAAGAAATGGAAGGTATTTTAACCTTAAAAAGGTGTGGGTATGTGAAAAAGAAGCCATTTCTTACATTTGATCATGCAATTTTGTAAAAAAAAAAAGAAAAAACGCATACGTATAAATAAATATAAATAAAAATAAACATACATACAATATGTACCTGTTTAAAGCCTTTTTTTTTGTTAATTAAAACAATGCAAAAAATAGGACATTTTTGAAAAATAAGAAAGACAACTACTGTACACAAAAAAGAAGTCAATTTCTGCGCGCCCTAAAATAAGCACGCAAAAAGTATTTTGTCGAAAAAGAAAATTACAAAGATTTTTTTTGTTTTGTTTGTTTTATTTCAGCAAATGTATTAGTTACGCATTAGTAGATTAAAGTGTTAATACAAATAAAATAGATACAGTTTAACGTCTTGTCCAGGACTTTTTTTTTATATAAAGAAATTTATATACATACAGGGCCGTGAAAAAAAAAGAAAAAAATATTCAGTCGAATCCCCCAAAAGTTTTGAGGAAAAACGCTTTAACTTTATTCTTGTTGCGGGTTTCGTGAATAGATCGTGTTCCATTTCAGATCAGGAGTAAAGGTCAAACTCAGAAGATAATCAAAACACGGGGCCTCTCCCAAACGAGAGCCATCAATCCCAATTGATGCCAGATGGGGATCAGAGCGTTGATGGTGTAAGGATAGGAGTTTGGTTTTAGATGCATTAAAGGTAACCAGCCACGTCTTCCCCCACTGAACCACGCGCTCAAGATCAGAGGAGAGAGAATCAGAGAGAACTTTGTCATTTACAGCCTTTGATGTGTTGCCGTAGATAGTCGTGTTATCAGCATAGATGTCAACGAATGATTTAAGTATGTGTTTAGGGAGGTAATTTTTTCTGGAAAAAATACTAAATTGGCTGGACTGTTTTTATCGTATCCAAGAAATATACCTCTGTCGGCTTTAATATTCAATTTACTCTTTTTATCTATATATGTGAAGCAGGTTGAACCAAATATATGTATTCTGCTTGTTTTTTTTACCACAGAAAGATTCATATGGAGTTTTAGATAGTGTTTTGTTAAAACATCTGTTGCGTATATAGTCTGCTGCTATAAGTGCGTACGTCCAGAAGTTTTTTGGGAGTTTTGATTCAATGAGTAGTCACCTTGCCATTTCAAAAAGTGTCCGCCGGGCTCTTTCAGCAGTCCCGTTTTGGTGTGGCGATCTAGGAGCTGATTTTTCATACCTTATATGATGGTTGATTAGTAAAAGTTCAAAGTCTTTATTGGTGAATTCCGTACCATTGTCAGAGCGAATACACTTGGCTTCACCGTAGGGAGCCATGTCGGCTAGATATTTTTTGTTGCTAGCAGGGTATGAGATGCGTTCTTTAAAAAGTAAACCATTATTAAACCTGAATGGTCATCTACGAAATTCAACACATATCTATAATGTTCTCTGGCCATCGGTTCCACGGGACCATGCAAGTCACAATGCACCATTGATAGGATTTTTTTGGCCTTTTTGTCTGATATCTTGCTTTGATAGTTTGTCATTTTCCCTTGCGTACATACGTCGCAGTTGAAGGTTTTTGATGTTTGTATTTTCATTCCATCAACTACAGTCAGCAACTTTTTGATATCAGGAATATTGCAATGTCCAAGAATTTTATGCCATGTCTGTAGATCATGGCAGGCGGTGTTTGATGGGACTACGCTATTTAAATAGTATAGTTTTCTATTGTCTTTAATGTCGAATACAGTTCCATTCGGGTAAACCAGTTTTGATTTATTGGGGCTAAAGTTTATATTTGCACCTTGTTTTGTAGCAGCTTGTACAGAAAATATATTTTGTTTAAATTTTGGGATTAGAAGAGCGTTTTCTAGAATACAGAAACACAGTTCACCTTTATTGTTCTTTAGCGAGATTTTAGAATCGCCTATTTTCAAAACGATATCATTTACTCGACTCCCGTCAGCTAGTTCTACAAAATGATTTTGTGGCTTAAAGTTAGGGTCAAAATTAATAAAATCAGATTCCTTTGTAATTACATGTGCCGTGGCCCCACAATCGACAAGAAAATTATTATTGTTTGTTGAAGCATTAAACGTACATGAAAATAAAAGTTTGTGTTCGCTAACAGAGCTCTCTACATTTTTAATGGAGTCGCCATTTTGAGTCTTGTATCTACATTGGAAACTCTTGTGATTAGGTCGTCCACAATTATAGCAAATAATTTTTGTACTTTTCTTAGGAGAAAAATTGTTTTGGGCAAAGTTGCGGTTTTTATTCCTGGCATGAGTATAATTTAATGTTGGTGTTTTTATGTGTGTATTTATAAATTTCATTATTTTTGTGGATTCGTCTTTTTCTGTGATCATTTTTTCAGTTTCTTCGTAACTTCTGAGTGCTACCTGGAATTGACTAAAAGTCATGTTTTTTTTCTTTCTGGGTTATCACGGTGGTAAATAGCTTGAAATCACTCGGTAATCCCTTAAGGACCATGGAAATTAACAGACTGTCACGTATGACTTCACCAGACATTTTTAAAGAATTTGCAGTCGTTTCGGCTCTTATAATATAATCAGTAATAGTTTCAGCTTCCAATAGTTTTAGAGAGGTTAGTTCAGTATATAAAGAAATAATTTTGGGCTTTCCTTTTGATAAATAAAGCTCTCTCAATATGTTCACTGCTTTACAGCCGTCGTCCAGGGCTTCTCTCATTACCAGTGATAGACTTCGGTCATCTAAACACTTTCTTAATTCCGCAAAGACAGTTGCGTTCTTTTTAATGAAGTCGGGGCCGTTTCTGTTTTCAGGTTGTGTTTGAAGTACTTTGTGTAGCTTTTGGATTCGTAGATATCCTAGAAATTTAACTTGCCACAATTCGAATTTTGATTCAGATCCATCGAAATGAAGATGCACACTGGTCCCATAACCTCTAGAAGTGTAAGCCATGTTTAGTTTCAGAACAATTTCCGATGGTTCGTTGTTCTAAAGTCTTGAGAGGTGACTGGTTTGCAGTAGAGAGAACAGTTTCCGATGGTTTGTTGTTACACACAAGTCCTGAGAGGTGACTGGTTTGCAGTAGACAATTCCACAGAGCAAAATATTCTTACCGTGTCGAGACGGAAAAACATGCGAAATTGCTACAGAAAAGGTTTAATATTTATGGAGCCATTCTGGTTTCTGATTGGTTGGTAGCAGAAGGTGAATTCGTCAGTTCCTTGTAGCATCGTTTATAAATAGAATCGCCGTACTGTGTGGGCTCATACCCCATTATACGTCCAAAATATTGCAACAGTTTATATGTTGTTTATTTTGTATTGTTTATATATTGCTTATTTTTTTTATATATTTGTTATTTTGTATTGCCTATATATATATTATTTTGTTTTATTTATATATGGTTTACTTTTTATTGTTTATATATTGTTTATTTTGTTTTGATTATATATTGTTTATTTTCTTTTGTTTATATATTGTTTATTTTGTATTTTATATATATATTTTATTTTGTCTTGTTTATATATTGTTTATATATTATTTCTTGTGTTTTGTTTGTATATCATTAACTTAATATTGTTTATACATTGTTTATTTTGTTTTGTTTATATAGTGTTTATTTGGTATTGTTTTATGTTTTTTATTTCGTATGGTTTATATATTGCTTTTTGTTTATATATTGCCTATTTTGTATTGTTTATATGCTGTTTATTTTGTATTGTTTGTATATCGTTTATTTTGCTTTGTTTATATATTGTTTATTTTGTCTTGTTTAGATATTGTTTATTTTGTTTTGTTTATATATTATTTATTTAGTTTTGTTTATATATAGTTTATTTTGTCTTATTTATATATTGTTTATGTAGTTTTGTTTATATACTATTTATTTTATTTCGTGTATGTATTATTTATTTAGTTTTGTTTATATATTATTTATTTAGTTTTGTTTATATATTGTTTATTTTGTTTTGTTTATATATTGTTTATTTTATTTTGTTGATATATTATTTATTTTGTTTTGTTTATATATTGTTTATTTTGTTTTGTTTATATATTTATTTTATTTTGTTTATGTATTATTTATTTAGTTTTGTTTATATATTGTTTATTTTGTTTTGCTTATATATTGTTTATTTTGCTTTCTTTATATGTTGTTTATTTAGTATTGTGTGTATGTTATTTATTTTGTATTGTTTATATATTGTTTATTCTGTTTTGTTTATATATTGTTTATTTTTTGTTTATATATTGTGTATTTTGCTTTGTTTATATATCGTTTATTTTGTTTTGTTTATATATTGTTTATTTTGTTTTCTTTATATATTATTTATTTTGTTTTGTTTATATATTGTTTATTTTGTTTTCTTTATATATTATTTATTTTGTTTTGTTTATATATCGTTTATTTAGTTTTGTTTATATATTGTTTATTTTGTTTTGTTTATATATCGTTTATTCAGTTTTGTTTATATAT
>NC_136499.1:14190610-14198110 GCF_053919585.1 Euprymna scolopes | reverse complement strand
GGTCAGACGATAAGGCCTTAGGGAAAATTTTAATTTCACCTGCCCATTTCTTGTTTTTTTTTGGTATTTAAATTAAATTATGTTTCCTCTGAAATTTCTCCTTCCATTCTGCTGTACCAAAAATTTACTTATATATATATATATATATTCATTTCAGCCATTCATAAACTACATTTAACAACATCCCAATAAATAAATTGACTCCCAATTACTCTTTTTGCTGATGAGGAAAATTTGTTTTATAACATCAAATGATAAAATTATTGTCCGAGACGTATTGTCTGTCTCAATAAAAACAGCGCTTCCGAAACGATCGTATAATTTATAGAGTTTGTTTGTTTTTCCTTTTGAAACCGATATTCAATTTTTAGTTGTAATTATAAATTATCAATCATTTTACTCAATGTATATATATATATATATATATATATATATATATATATATATATATATATATATATATATATTACGCCTGACAGTATCCTATACCTCTATAAGGCAACCATTCGCCCATGTATGGAGTACTGTTGTCACATCTGGGCTGGTGCATCTGCTTCTTGTCTCTCGCTCCTGGACAGGGTTCAAAAGAGAGTCGCCAACCTGATAGGTCCTGAACTGTCATCTAGGCTTCAGCCTCTGTCCCATCGACGAGATGTTGCATCCCTCTGCCTGTTCTACAAATACTTCAATGGTGAATGCTCTGACGAACTGCAAACACTTGTACCTCCCCGACGTAACTACCCCCGACAAACCCGACAAGCTACTAAGTCTCATCCCTTTACAGTAGAGATCCCTAGGTGCAAGAAAGCCTTTTACTCCAATAGTTTCTTCCCCAGAACTGCGGGTCTTTGGAACTCCCTTCCGGGATTCTGTTTTCCCAACTGCAATGATAAGCAGAAGTTCAAGAGTAATGTTAACAAACATCTTTCTACTCATCTCCCTTCATAATGCCCCCTCTAATTAAGTCCCTGATAGTAGCCCCCTGCTTCAAAGTGGCACTGTGCCTTGTTTGGGGTGAAAATTAAAAATATATATATATATATATATATATATATATATATATATATATATATATATATATATATATATATATATATATATTTGTTACGACGTATCCCAGTCCTACTGGGGACGGTTGAGATGGGTGACGTAACGAAATATATTTTTTAAAAAAATTAAGTTTCCCAGGTTCCTTGATAATGCGTTGTTATGGGAATGGGACAACCGTCCCGAAGACAACAATAAAATAAAATATACTGGACAACGAAATCACATAAGAAATAACGAGGACAAGTATCGTCGAAAAATTAACAAACTTTTATTTATATAAAAATATAAAATAAAATTCAATTCAATTCAAGAAAATTAAATATGCCTAACTAAATGAAATGATTTAATGATTCAAATTCTACCGAGAGAAAAATATATCAGCAGTCAATGTTCACATAAAACAAGAAATCGTCTGCTCAATTAGATACAGGTTCTAGGTTAAGAGAGAGATGTTGGAGAAATTAAATTTTGATTGAAAAACTCACTTAATGTCCTTTGAAATGTGTCCTTTCTTTTGTCTCTTTTTATATATACTTCTCTCCTGTAAATTGTTTATGTTCGATTACGCGCGCGCAGGTTAATTTTCATATTTTTGTCCTTCGGATGATTTATGTTTCATTACGCGCGTGCGTGTTAATTGCTCCAAATATTCGTTTCCGAAGCTCATCGAAGCCCTTGATTTATAATAAAAGTTTCACTGCTCTATGATTCCTTCCTTCGCTGGGTTCATTTTTTTATTCAGTCAATATTCTAACTTTGACCGCTGATCATCGGCTGGTGTAATTGATATTTACCTCCGCGATGCCGCTACCACGTCGTCGTCGGCTTCGTCAACCCGACCTTCGCTGACTTACGTCTTATCGCTTTGAAGCGCGAAGCTCCACTGCCTGTTGACAACTTTTTTCAGGCCCCTCTCTCTATATACGATCTCTCTCTTTCTCTACACAGTTTCTCTCTATATATACGGTTTATTTCTCATTATCTTTCTTTTCTCTTTCCTTTTCCACTCTTCGTTCACAGTATCTCTGTCTCTCCCTTCTCCTCCTGTTCGCAGGCCTCCTCCTCCCCTTTTTTCTTCTGTTTTGTTTACAAAATGTGACCGAGCAGACGTGAATTGAATCCTTTTGGCGCGAAAAATGATACAGTGAATAAAATATACTGAAAATATATCTCCTACTGGCTAAAAATCAATAAAATAATTTATTATACATTTTAATAAATGTATCACAATATATATATATATATATATATATATATATATATATATATATATATATATATATATATATATATATATATATATATATATATATATATATATATATAAGGTTAAAGGTATTCAGGAGAAAAAAACCACGAATTAAAACGAGGTTATTTAGAGGGCTCAATAAAAAAGAGCCAAATATATTATTCATATTTCTATAGACAAATATTACATATTCGCTGCACTTAACATGTTAATGTTTCGGAGCAAATTGGGTTATTAAAAATAATGAGGAACAGTTGTTTTTTTTTAAAAATAAACTAATTTGCTCCTAAACATTAGCATGTGCAGTGTAGTGGGTATGTAATATTTGTCTATATAAATAAAAATAGTATATATATATATATATATATATATATATATATATATATATACATATATATATACATACATAAATATATATATACATATATATACATATACATACATATACATATATATAAATTTCAAAAGTGTCCAATACGTTTCAAGAGCTTATATGTATAAAATGATATAAATATTAGAAAAGTTCTACCTGGATCGATCTATATTTTGCGTTAACGGTCTCGTTATTGGTTCAAAGCTTAAATAAGAAGACATCCAGACGGTTAACAGTGAAACGTCAATGAATAATGTCGGTGATAATAAGTTTGAATTTTATCCAATTAGCCCCCCCCCCACCAAAAAAAAAACCCCGGGTTGAAACCGTTTACGGAAATTCAGGTATACAGACTTGTGTGACAGTTTAACAATAGGCATATTATATATATATATATATATATATATATATATATATATATATATATATATATATATATACATTTCCGGTTGAAAATATACAAAAGATTAGAATTATTGAATTCCAACAAGGGTCGTAAACTATCCTATACATCAGACATGGTAGAGCATTTCCTCCTCTAAAATTTTAAAACAAAGTTTTTCACCTTTTCTTAATTGTCAATTTTTTCTTGCCTGATGAGATCAATAATGATCGAAACGCTCTGCACATCGTAGCAAACTATGACTATATTTACTTAACAAAAAATAACAATTGTATATATATATATATATATATATATATATATATATATGTATATATACATATATATGTATATATATATATATATATATATAGCGAATAAATGACAAAAAACTATATTCCAAAATTCATGATGTTCACCATCTTATAATTTATTTTAATATATATATATATATATATATATATATATATATATATATATATATATATATATATATATATATATATATATATATATATATATATATATATATATATATACGTACGTGGTTAACGGTAGCCGAATGGATACGGTCTTTGCTAACCGAGCCAGATATGTCTCGTGTTGCCGAGTTCGAATCATTCGACTGGTGTTTATCGTGACACCGTCCCTGCACTGACGATTTCCGAAAGGATGAAACGAAACACTAGTGTCTGTAGGTATTTAATTATTATAGTAAAAAATAATTATATATATATATATATATATATATATATATATATATATATATATATATATATACTAATTTCTAGTCTTTATACCTACAGAAATTAGTGTTTCACGCTTACGCAATCATGAATGTAATATAACAATTCATGGTGATTATGTAGCGGTATCAGAATTTTTGTAGGAATTTTTGACACCTCTAACACGAAACTGCGAATACAATATAAAAATCTCGGGATTTCTCTGTTAAAAGTGGGTTATTTATTTTCTTTATGGATTATACTTCCAAAATAAACTATTACAGTTGTTTTAAAAGTAATAGAAATATATATATTTTTTTTTTAAACAGTAATGAATTTTCCGAACTCAATATTTTTCAATCTTTAAACTTTAAAAATCTATCAAAATTTTTCTATTGATTCTATTTTTACGATATTTTCAGGGTCAGTGTGAAATTTTATGTTCTTTCCAATAAATTGAATATAATATTTTAGACAAACGTTTTTTTTTTAAATTCACGACCCCCCCCTCCCAATTTTTAAGTGTCTATTAAAAAGTAAATACTTAATTTAGTACCTGGAAAGTAAATAATTAATTTACTCACAAATTGAAGAGAAAAGGTCAATACATAATATATTCAAATTTAAAAAAAAAAGACATCGTGTTCTTTTAGAATTTTACCTGTAAAGTTTGAAGTTTAAAACCTTTTTTTTAAACCACGTTATTTGTTTTTTCTTTTTTCTTTTTTTTTAATGGAACCTTGGTCCTTGCTCCTTTAATTGAAAAAAAATTAGGGCTTGAATTACATTTTTCGAGGAGTTATAAGCTTGGAAAGACAGGGGGTCGAATAATTGACGCCTCCAATTTTGTAAATGTCTAATAATAATTAATTTAGACTCGCTTAAGTACATAATTATTTACTCACAAATTGAAGGGAAAAGGTCAATACATAATATATTCAAATTTAAAACAAAAAGAACATATTGTTCTCGTAGAATTTTACCTGTAAAGTCCGAAGTTTAAAACCTTTTTTAAAAAAAAAACACGTTTTTTTTTGTTTTGTTTTTTTAATGAAATCTTGGTCCTTGCTCCTTTAATTGAAAAAAAAATTAGGGCTTGAATTGCATTTTTCGAGGAGTTATAAGCTTGGAAAGATGGGGTGGAATTATTCGCTATTTTCACTCGATCCCAGCCAGGAAACCACCTTTTTGCTCCATTTGATAAACCTCTATTTCGGGCCCTCCAAACAATTGCCAGGGGGATTAAGGGGATTAAGAAAAGAAGGAAAGAGAGAAAGGGATAGATAGATAGATAGATAGATAGATAGAGAGATAAGACGAGAGAGAGAGAGTGTGTGTGTAAGAGAGAGAGAGAGAGAGAGAGAGAGAGAGAGAGAGAGAGAGAGAGAGAGCGACAGTCGAATAGACAGTCCGAAACTCGGTTCAAAGTTCAAAACAAATCCCGACCTCCCTAAGAACCCAACGTGCACCGTGAAAGAGTCGGTGCGCGTACACACGAACACACGAAAGAAATAAGTGACTGATTCCAAAATAATTAAAAAAAAAACGGGTCTTCTAAAACATTTTAAACCACATCAGCATAATAGTTGTATAAGTAATAGTAGTAGTATTAGTAACGATAGTAATAACAGTAGTAGTCTTTCAGTAGTATTTGTAGTAGTAGTAGTAGCTGTAATTATGTGAGACCCCTTAAAGTCGTGATATTAATAGCGGTTGTTAAAAAAAGGGTCTGTGTAATTATTGATAGTGTTATTATTAGTATTAATATCACTGTCATCATCATCATCATTATTATTATTATTATTATTATTATTATTATCATTAGTAGTAGTAGTAGTAGTAGTAGTAGTAGTGGTAACAGCAGTCTGGTAGTAGTAGTTGTACAGTCTCTTTGCTCTGCTCATAACTACTACTATTACTAATACTACTACTACTGCTACTACTACATATCGTTAGTGATTATTATTATTATTATTATTATTATTATTATTATTATTATTAATTTTGTGCTGGCGTAGTGTATTGGAAAGAAAGTTGTATTTAATCATCATCATCATCATCATCATCATCATCATCATCATCATCATCATTAGTACCGGTAACAGCTTCCCCGTTGGTGATCTCCGTTGGGGCAGGACAACCCTCGCATAATCCTTTTTCTTTTTTCTTTTAGGTGTTCTGTTTTCGGTCATACTTGATTGGGCGGACTTTGCTGGGACTTTTTATCTGATTCATTCTGTCTTTTGTTTTTTTGTGGTTGTTTTTTTCTTTCTTTTTGTCTCTCGTTCAATATTCTTTCTTTTATCCCCTATTTTTTTTCTCTTATCGTTTCATTCCTAACCCTAACCCTAACCCTCATCAAACTTCTCCTTCTTCATTTCTCTATTCTTTCTTTCTGCTTTCTTTCTTTCTTTAGTTTATCCGTTTTCTTTCTTTTTCTTTTTCCCTCTCGCTAAAAGAACTTATCAACTGATAAGCAGTGCGTGTGTGTATGTGTGTGTGTGCGTGTGTCTGAGTGTGTGTATACCCCCCCCCCCCACTTTTTTTTTTTTTTTTCTTATTTCGGCGTACTACTGAACTTCGCAGGCCTTGCGCTTACATATTATTGGGATGTCGGAGAATTACGTTATCGCGAAATGTACTTCGTTGTGTGATTTTTTTTTCTAAAAACGACGAAACAAAAACAAAAAAAGAATGTAATCTAATTAAAAACTTCGGAGCGAAAGAAAAAGCAGGAATAAAACGGATAAAATCCATCGGAAAATAAAACAGTAAAAGATATACGGAAAAAAATAGATAAAAAAGAAAAAAATTGTCACGCAAAAGTACTCTTTTAAGAAAATCGCACAAAAACAAACAAACAAACAAACAAAACGATTATATCGTTTTTTGCAGGAGTAATAACAAAATTTCATATTAAAGCTACAAAGAAAAGCAAAGGAAAGAACACACACACACACGCATATATATATATATATATATATATATATATATATATATATATATATATATATATATATATATATATATATGCAGGTGACAAACTTTTACGTGTGTCTATAACGTTGCATAAAATGAATTGAGAATAAAGCCCCGTTCTTATTGTGATGTGCGACGTGCGTATGCACGTGTGAGTATGTGTGTATGTGTATACACGCTCGTTTGTGTGTTACAATGCATAAGCATGTTAAAATGCGAGATAAAGCAATTAGGGTTCATACCTCCGAAGAGAGAGACCGAAAGAAAGGAGGAAAAACGGATTAAAGTTTGTGAATGAAAGCCAAAAATGAAACAAAAAACGTAGACGCATGAGAAAAGTGCGTCTAGCATTACAGGAAGCAACAAGGAATACTAATTTTTCATTTGTTTTTGTTTCTGTTTTGTTTTTTTTTTGTTGTTCTTTTTGTTTTTTGTTTTTGCATTGAGTCTAGGTAGGTAGGTAAAAAGTCTATCTCGATAAAATTCTATTACGTAAGATATAATTAGCGTTTAAGTCAATTTTAAAACTTTTGTATACTATATATATACAATTATACATATATATATACATATATATATATATATATATATATATATATATATATATATATATATATATTTGAGCAAACAGTTAATGAAATATGTTAAAAAACACTTTGAAATGAGTTAAAAACATATTTAATCTGAAAAGGAAACACTAGATATATATATATATATATATATATATATATATATATATATA
>NC_136499.1:14168110-14175610 GCF_053919585.1 Euprymna scolopes | reverse complement strand
GGAAACGTAATGCGTACGTTTACAGCTGACATCATTTTCTCTATATCTCACCCTCTCTCTCTCTCTCTCTCTCTCTCTCTCTCTCTCTCTCTCTCTCTCTCTATATATATATATATATATATATATATATATATATATATATATATATATATATATATATATATATAGTAATTTATAAAATATATATGGCGATTAAGCTACACTGAATATTCCGCGTTTCATCCACTCTAGGATTCTTCAGGCTTATGCGCTTAAGCCTGAAGAGTCCTAGAGTGGATGAAAAGCAGAATATTAAGTGTAGCTTAATCGTCATTTATATTTTATAAATTACTAACTAGCTCTACCTACGTATTGAGCACTTTTGAAGTAAATACTTAAAGTTTACGCATAAATCTATACTTTCGTATATTAATTTTATGTGAGTAAATTAAGTAGTTATATATATATATATATATATATATATATATATATATATATATATATATATATATATATATATATGTATGTATGTATGTATAAAGCGAGGGAGAGAGAGAGAGAGTCGATAAATAATTACTTTTTAGCAAATATCTATATTTTATAAATGGAGAATATTTATTTACAAATATTAGTTAACAGACATTACACATATATTGTGAAGTACACAAATACATGTAAATACTTATGCAAAATATACAGATACGCATAAATATACGTTTTGTACTTTAAATAATTAATGTTGAATGCTGTAGAAAGGTAACAATTTATTATTAACCAATAGCTTTTATGCCATGTCATACACACACGCACACACGGATATATATATATATATATATATATATATATATATATATATATATATATATATATATATATGCGTGTGTGTCTGAGATTTCGTGTGTGTGTGCGTGTGAGCGTGTATTTATGGAAACATTTGCTTATTCAATTATATTTCAACCTTTATTCATACAAATACCTTAATTTATGAAGCTCGATGTAACTATAGAGCACGTACAAACAAATGACAAAAAGTCTATATTCCGAATTTCAAGATGTTGCCCAACTTACCGTTTATTTATTTCAGCATATTAAAATGTTTTATTTTTAAACAGTATCTTTTTCGTAGCGCAGAAACTTTCATGTAATTATTATGTCAATGTTTTAATATTTTCCCCCCTGACTCATCAGAACAATAAGAACTCATTAAATTTAAAAAAAAGTAAAAGGAATGTGGGAATTATGACATGAATCCGAGTAGACGGGATGGGTAGTTGTAATTGTGTTGATGATATTTACGTTTATATATATATATATATATATATATATATATATATATATATATATATATATATATATATATATTTATATATATATATATATATATATATATTTATATATATATATATATATATATATATATATATATATATATATAAGTGAAAGTGTCTGTCTGTGTGCCTGTCTGTGTGTATACAATTCCATACGCAATAACTCTGTCAATTTTAAGTCTTCAGACTCGAAACTTGATATACAGGGCACTGAGATTTGGGAAAATCGATGGGATCGGTTTTCGTCCAGAAATTTGGTGATTAATTGGTTAAAGTTCAACGATTTGACCTTTGAGATATCTGCCAAAATCCTCCGACAATTTTCGTTCTAAACACTTGGAATTTTAGATAGACGTTCCGTGGACAAAACAATACATTTTAAGGGGTCATAATAGGGGTCAAAGTTTAAAAAAATTGACCACTTTTTTTTTTTTTTGCTTAACATACATCTCCAAATACCCGGGCAACGCCGGACACCCATGCTAGTATATATATATATATATATATATATATATATATATATATATATATATATATATATATATATATATATATATATATATATGGATATAGATACAGGATATTTACGCTTATATATAGAGAGATAGATATAGATATAGGTATATATCTATATCCATTTATCTCTCTATCTTTCTGTCTATCTATTTATCTATATGTATATATATATGTATCTATCTATCTATCCATATATATATATATATATATATATATATATATATATATATATATATATATATTTTATTTTTTTATTACCGTTTTATTTATTTGGCACAAACAGATGTTTGTGCCAAACAGATAAAACGGTAATAAAAAAATAAAACACATATTTGCTCTGCAATAGTATTGAGCACTCTCTAAAAGTTTTTACTAATTACCAGTTTTGGCATATATATATATATATATATATATATATATATATATATATATATATATATATATATATATATATATATATAAGTAGAAATCTTCGATATTATAGATTTGAGTTTATAATATTTTATTCAAAACAATGAATACAAAATAAAGGTGAAATGTTCTTTATTCCATGGAGTTTCAAAGATAGGCTTTTATTCTCAAAGAAAATAAACTGAGCAAAACGATAAGTATAGATAAATATATAGTTTTCCTGGTTAGCTCAATATTTGAAAACTTTGAAAAGAAAAGTGTTTTGAAAGAAAAATAAAAGTTTATATAAAAAAATGAAAAAAATTATACAGCAAAGCCAAATAATTTTTGTTGCAAATATCCAGGGAGATTCAAAAGTTTGTAATATGTGTGGTGATTAGCAAATCCAAGAAAGGTTCAGTAAGATCCACTTTTGAATCCCTTTAAGAGAATATCCGAGGTTGGAAACGGGATGAAAAATTCATGTAAACGAATCTTCTCTGAAGAGCGGGAGTAAAATCCAATTTATGGAATTAAATGTTCTTTTGAAGAGAGGCATACGAGGCCTCTTTTCTTTAAATATAGAGTTTCAATAAAAACAAGATCAAAGGTACATAACTAGATAGCAACCGACTCTCTCTCTCTCTCTCTCTCTCTCTCTCTCTCTCTCTCTCTCTCTCTCTCTGTGTATATATATATATATACATATATGATTGAGAGAGAAAGATAGAGAGAGAGAGAGAGAGAGAGAGAGAGAGAGAGAAAGAGTAGAGTTTAGTTTCCTCGAAGTACATCCATTGTGACAACATGTGTCTACCAAAAAAGTGCTCAATGGTTTTACAGAGCAGGTATATTTAATTTATTTATACAAAAATTGATGCTACATATGTGCATACATGTTTCTGTAATCACCTGCTAGTGGGGAGATTACGTCTTCAGGCCAAGAATTTCCCTCAAAAACTCGAAAATAAATTTATATATATACATATATATATATATAGTATAAATGGTAATTAATAAAAACTGAAGAAAGTGCTCAATACTGTTGCAGAGAAAATATGCGTTTTATAGTTTTGTTACCGTATCTTTCTGTTAAGTTACATTATTGTTTCAGCTACCCGGCCGATTTTTTGGCCGTCTGTAGCTTCCTTAGACTTTTAAAAGTCTGAGTAAGCTACAGACAGCCAGAAAAAGGCCAAGTAGCTGAAACAATAATGTAACTTAACAGAAAGATACGGTAATAAAAAAATAAAAAGTATATATATATATATATATATATATATATATATATATATATATATATATATATATATATACGTTTTTATTTTTATTGTAAGTGCTCTATAACAACGCACAACATTTTTCCTCACTTTATATCTGCTTTCAAAACAAAAATTTTTTCCTCACTTTATATCTGCTTTCAAATTTTTTCCTCACTTTATATCTGCTTTCAAAACAAAAATTGGTTAAAAGGAAAATTATTCCAAACTCGCATTTAGATAAAAATGCACTTTCTTCTAAATAATTAAATTCATCCAAAAATTATCGCAAAACAAAAACAAATAAATCACATCTCTCTCTCTTTCTCTCTCTCTCTCTCTCTCTCTCTCTCTCTCTATATATATATATATATATATATATATATATATATATATATATGTACATTAGTTTTTTAATCGACTAAAACAACCTATAGATTTAGGCAGTGGGGCCGGATTTTAAATAATGCTTTAGATTTAGCCTGAAGAATACTATCAATGGAATAAAGCATTTTGGCCTAGAAATATGTTGCACTTTAGTATTATTTGGGTCTTTTATTATTTTCACTGCGTTTCAGTCTATGTAATCTCCAATCTTCTTCAGAGGTATCCTGTTGAACTCGAGTATCTTTCTGTCCAACTCGAGAATCTTTCTGTCCAACTCGTGGAATTTCATGCATTGAATTTCAAATGGATGCCTGTATTTAATCCATGGTGGCCGCTTGCCCTCTTCCCCTCAGTAATATAACCCAGGACGACAACACAATTACTAAATACAATTGCGAATTACTTAAAATGATACAAATTAGCAGACCATGTTGAAATTCCACAGTGGCATCTTTCAGATGTAATATACTGCTGTTGGACATTCTGTTGATGTTTATCGTGAATGAAGACCCCACGATATTTTTGTAACCCTTTTGTTAAAACTGGTAAAGTATTTATATAAGTAATCTGCTTAATCTAGTATCAGAATAGACCTGGTTATTACGGTTTATCTTCAATATACTTATAGGAGTCTGTAACATATTTCCATTGTATGGACGCTCAGGGCGAACGGAACCCCCACGATATCATTATACCATATTTAGACAGAACAGATACTACACTATTCATTTATTTATTTACATTGCGTCTTCAGAGCTTGGGAGATTCTATTTATTAAAATGTAGGATAAAAGGTGATAAGGTATAACGCATATTCACTTAGCGTGTCTATATACTAATTTTAGCTTGGTAGTATATTATCACCTTCTATTCTCCTTTCTAATAAATAGAGTCTCCCGATCGAATAATTTATAATCTGGAAAACGTGACATACGTACGTACATACGTACGTTAAAGGCACTACGGTGTTAATATATAGATGATATCAATAGACTGTCTTGCATATTGAGTTCAGCTTTGTTTGGCAATTCATCATATGGTTTCAGCTATACGAAGCCATATACAACACCGCGCGCGATACGGTAATTTTATGAGAGGAACATTTGGCGAATGAATAATTTCACGAAATGATCCTGTCAACAAACTACCTTGTTTGGGTGGATGAATCCCATTAGATGATTCTCTTTGGGTATGCGCAAAGTCGCATATGTACAATAATAAACCCAGTCAAATAAAATGGCTCAATATACTAGACAGAGCAACTAAAGTTTCTAGTTTATATTTTTAAATTTAATTTAAAATGTTTCAAATAAAATTTGAAAGTTATCGCTCGAATAAAAGGATACACAGTTTAAATCAATGTCCTTAAACCATGAGTTTTCAATGTAAGCACATCTCCTCAGAGGAAAATTTCTAGCAAAATACTAATATTGGTTAACAATAATTTTGCTAAGCAGCACATACAAAGAAAAAATAATAAACATGAAATGCCTTGAAATGACATAGATGAAGGAATGAATGCAGACTCTAAAGAAAGGATATGATGAATGGTATCCAAATGGAGAATGAATCATTGAAAAAAATGTAATATCTAGAAATACTAAAAATTTCCCTCTAGGGAGATGTGCTTACAGTGAAACCTCATGGGTTAAGGACATTAATTAAAACTTTGTGTTCTTTGATTCAAGCAATACATTTGGAATTGTATTTGAAAATTGATCGTTTTAAATGAAATGTTAACATACAAACTAGAATACACACACACATACACGCACACATACACACACACATATATATATATATTACCGTTTTATCCGCTTAGTTATATATATATATATATATATATATATATATATATATATATATATATATATATATATATATATATATATATATATATATAGTTTGGTTTCCTAGATGTAGATCCACAAAAAACCCTGTGCTTATTAAAGATTGCTCGATATCAGGTATATAGTATGTTTCTGCTTCGTTTTTCGGTCTGATGAGGTGAGTCTGTCTGAATTGAGATTGCATTGAAACATGTATGCACATATGTTACCAATAATGTCCGTATATATATATATATATATATGTATGTATGTGTGTGTGTGTGCGTGTGTGACGTCTTAATGTCTTCATTTGAGATCTTACTCTGAGGACATTCACGCAACTTTCATACCTGAAGGTTATGAAAAACTGCAGTAAATAATAAAAACGTTCGCTGTTCCCATACGTATTGAAGTTATGCGTCTCCTTATTTATACGTGCTCATGTCTGTGTGTGTTTTTCGATTCCTGTACATTCCACTACTGCAACATTCAACAAAAGATGAGCAATATACCATATTTCGTAACGGGCATTTTCAGTGGCATGAAATACCTCCAAGTTGATACTTGCTCCCCCCCCCAAAAAAAAAAATACAATCTCCGGTTGCGTGGAAGTATCTATCCTTGAACTCGAACAGGTAGTACACTTTAGTCCTAGTGTATATATGCGTACGTTTTTTAATCTGTTCTTTTTTTTCAATCGCGTTCAGTAATAAAAGCCTGCTCTTCAGTTTCAAGACTCACATCCCCTATTAATGGTCCCTGCGCCCAGATTCTACAGCGAACCAAGGATCGCAAATGAATCGGCTTTGTTTTAATCCAATAATTTCAAGACGTCTGGAAACAATACCGGATTTTTCTTTCCACACACTAATTGAACAACCAAGGTTTGGGAGTTTGATCTACTATTATATTTAATCCATAAGGGTAGGTATATACATTAATCTATATATCTATAAAAGTAAAATTGTATGTGTGTGTGTGTGTGTGTGTGTGTGTGTGTCTCTCTCTCTCTCTCTGTACGCAATAACTCTGCCAATTCTCAGTCTACAGACTCGAAATTTGATGTACAGGATATTGAGATTTGGGAAAATCTTTGTAATCGGTTTTCGGACAGAAATTTGGCTATTAAAGGGCCAAAGTTCAACGATTTGACCTTTGAGAACTCTATCAAACTCCTCCGACAATTTTGGGTGTAAACACTTGAAAATTTGAATATAGGTTCCTTGCACATAGCTCTAACTTAATAACTTAATTTGAACCCAAAACAATAAATGTTAACTGGTCATAATAGGGGTCAAAGTTAAAAAAATTGAGCGCTTCCTTTTTTGCTCAATACACACCTCCAAATACCCGTGCAACGCCGGGCTGAAATGCTACTTTGGAAATAAAAGTGATAATATTATTTAAACCATTACTCGGGCCCGAATTTACAGTCTGCATTAACAATCACTTTACCACGTGATGTACGTCTAATAATACGCGAAATAAATAAACAATAAAGGCAATTAATGCAGCATGTCCTACAATGTGCGCCTTCCTTTCGATTGGCAAGCTGATAACACGCCTTACACGTTGTTACATACAACAAATGAACATATGAGTATTCAATGTAATGGAATAGTCGCTTTCAACGAAGGTACAATTTATCAAACGAGATGGTGTCGCTAACACACTTGCTGTCATAAACAGTATTGTTGGCGTCTTCCACCTTATTTAACCTCAAATTTGGTGGTTAAAAAGTTTACGATTTCTCAACAACTATTTGCATTTATATACGCATAAGCGGCTATGATTACTTCCAATAAATCATCTC
>NC_136499.1:14160610-14163110 GCF_053919585.1 Euprymna scolopes | reverse complement strand
ATTGAATTTAATATATAGTAGTGAGACCAAAACTATACGTATATATATATATATATATATATATATATATATATATATATATATATGTGTGTGTGTGTGTGTGTGTGTGTGTGTGTGACTTGGGTGTTATTAGCTAGAACCGAAACCAAAGCATACAACCCTCTATTCTTATTCCTTAGCCTTAAAACCCTGCCCATCCGTATATATATATATATATATATATATATATATATATATATATATATGTGTGTGTGTGTGTGTATATATATATATATATGTATATATATATATATATATATATATATATATATATATATATATATATAAGTGGGAACAGAAATTATCTTGGGGATTAAAATGTAGTTTCATCTATAGCAAACGGGCACAGAAGCATTAACAAAGAACAATTGAAATAAGTATTGTCCTGAACTAAAATCTATGTGATGAGAAGAGGAATATATCAAGTGGTCCTTATATAAGTGTTTCGTTTTGTGTTAACTCATCAGTGTGGCTAGTTGCAGCGGACGCGTCAACGTCGAATGTTGAAGAAGGGACATCAGCCGCTGCCAATGGTGAATCTTACGTTTTAGACACTGCACGAACAAACCTGCAGTATGATTTATTTTTATTGATCTATCTATCTATGTATGTCTTTTTCTATATATATATATATATATATATATATATATATATAATAAATTAGTAAGTTTTGAAGATATATATGGTAATTAAGCTACCTATAATTTTCCGTATTTTTTAGTGTAGCTTAATTCCCATATATATTTTCAAAGCTAACTACCAAGGTGTATTTACGTATTGGACACTGTTGAAACAAATACTGAAAATAGTTGCATACACATTTATTTAGGCACATAAAATAATAATATATATAAACACACACACACACACACACACATACATATATATATATATATATATATATATATATATATATATAGTGTCATCCACATAGAGTACTGTTTCGCCGTTTCCCAGCTCATCAGTGCGGCTTAACAGGCAACTACCTCGAGCCGGGATTGAAACCCGACTGCCTGTACGACAATCAAGGCTCCTAACCATTACGCTAATTGGTGGTCGCTGTGCGAGTCGTGAATTAACGATGTTTTGACATCGTCCGAAATACCTAAGCTTGATTTCTTTACACAAAGAGCAGCGCTTATACTCTAATGGTAATTCGTGTATCACTTCTCAATATGCTCAAGTCAAGATGAGGAGCATTATAGTCATCCACATACAGTACTGTTTCGCTATTTCATATATATATATATATATATATATATATATATATATATATATATATATATATATATGGGGGGGTACCAAGTTGGTTAAAGCGAAAATTATTCCCAACTCGCATTTAGGTAAAAGTGCACTTTCGTAAATAATTTAATGCATTCAAAACATGTCGCTAAAACCAAAAACAAACAACATCTCTCTCTCTCTCTCTCTCTCTCTCTCTCTCTCCCCATATATATATATATATATATATATATATATATATATATATATATATATATATATATATATATATATATATATATATATATCACTTGGCGATTATCTATTCGTCATGTGTTCACCATTCGACTATACTGATAACCTAGACGATTCAGTTTTTTTTGCGGGGGGGGGCAGGAGAGTGTTGCTTTACGCTTTCCTCTCCACCATTCCGTCGTGTTCCTTCTCTATGAAAAGACAATCACTTAAAATATCAACCCAGCCGCCGACCCTCGTTCCCCGTATTCGCAAAAGAATGAAATTAAAAAGAAAAGTTTTTCTATATTCTTTCTAAGAAAATGCTACAGAAGAATATATTCGCCTCGTGGATGTCTTGTGTGGAGTGCTCGACTTGTAGCTGGACACAAAAACACGCACATAAACCAGCAACTGCGGTTTACAGAAAATACAAGTTGCTGTTGATAACGTCGTCCGAACATATACAGATATCGTCGCGATTAAATCTGCACATTACGCCACCAACTCCAGTTCCCTCCTAAAGAATCGTATCAGTTATTTTACGAAGATTGTGAGACACTGATATATTCGTAAATAAAATTCAAAAACCATTTATACAATCCAACTATATTTGGCACAAACCAACTTCATTTTATATCTGACCTGTCCATCAAGTTTTTAGTGATAGATATCCAACAGTTCTTGTTATTATATCCCCATTTTCTTATAAGCACACCTGCATACGTAGAAAATCTGTATTTAACTAGTGTCATTAAAAAAACTTCAGAAGAGTTTAAAAAAAAACGTTGTTTCTTGAGTCCTACGTTGCTCGAATGACGTTCCTAAACATTGCACGAATAGGAAATCAGGGGGTAGCGTGCAGCTCCGAAAAAAGGGGGTACTCCTGATATGAACCAAAAAAAAAAAAAATTGTCAACGCCTAAATGGGTTTCCTCTTCATTGACCGGATACAGAAGAGACAGAAGACAGAAGTGTAGCATCAGAACAGGTACTACACTTTGTA
>NC_136499.1:14148110-14155610 GCF_053919585.1 Euprymna scolopes | reverse complement strand
TATAATTATTATATTATTAATATATACGTACACACACACACACATATATATGTATATATATATGCATATATATATATATATATATATATATAGAGAGAGAGAGAGAGAGAGAGAGAGAGAGAGAGAAAGAGAAAGAGAGAAATAGAGAGAGACAAGGAGAGAAAAATAATAAAGAACAAACCAAGTTATGTGTTCAGTAACGTTTCGTCTTTATTTCAAGACGTCCCATAGAAGGGACGTCTCGAAATAGAGACGAAACGTTGCTGAACACATACGTTGGTGTGTTTCTTTTTTTTATTAGAATGATAGAAATAGGTTTCCGACGAAATAGAAAACTAAAAAAAAAACAAATAAACCAAATAATGTGTTCAGGACTTCCACGGGAAGTCTAGAAATGAAGACGAAACATTGATGAACACAGAACTTGGTTTGTTCCTTTTTTTATTTCTCTATCTCCTTCTCACTCTCTCTCTCTCTTTCTTACTCTCTCTCTCTCCTTCTTACTCTCTCCCCCCCATATATATATATATATATATATATATATATATATATATATATATATATATATATATATATATGTATAAAGAGAGAGAGAGAGAGAGAGAAGTTCGCAAGACGGGTAAAATACATCCAATTAACGGAATAGATTTCAACTATTTATATGAACATAACACACCTTTGTCTTGAATCTTTTTTTCAATTTTTCTGCAGATACCTAATTTGGTTTCAAAGAATGTCTAAAAGTTATGTTTTTAGCTTGATTAGTAATAACGAAAAACAAAATAATTACGATTAACTTAATTAATTGACTACGAATGAATCATTTCAATGTAAATCTGAAATATTTGAAGTTTCATGTCAAAGATGTTTTCTATATTAGGTTAATAAATTGGATTTACATGTTTTACATACAAACATATCAGCATGAAAGACTTGACCCCCACCCACACATATATATATATGTATATGTACATATGCACATATATACATATATATATGTAGATATATATGTATATATGCATATACATGTAAATGTATACATATATATATATATACACACACACACATATATATCTATATATATATTCATAAAATTATGATAAAATATATATTACATTTTCATATATTCTATAAATGATATTTTTAATTGTAAAAATTTAGGTACATCAAAGTGAATGTACATATATATATATATATAAATATATATATATATATGTACATATATTTATGTAATTTTAATATGTATATATATATATTTATATTTATACACACATACACACACGCACGCACACACACACACACACATATATATGTAGATAAATAGATAATATTGTATAAAAATAATTTTTGTATCGGAACGCCTTCGATTAATCTCGATAATCGATAATGGAAAAAAATTCGATGAAAGAAAGAACAGGATTTTTTGTCGAAAGTTTACGCCTTATACAGCCTAATACCATAAATGCGATTGTGAAGTTTTATTACCGCACAAGCAGAAAGTTCAGCATATGGAATCAACAGTAGGTTCTTTGATGTGATAGGGTCGCGTTTTAAATGATTTTTTTTGTTTAGAAAGCAATAGAACCACATTTTCATTTTGGACTTCTATATAAATTTTATTTTTATAAAATCAAGAGTAGGTTTCTACAGTGCGATGTAGAATACAATGTTATGTGAACTGAGTCAGTACCGGTGGCCATGGCAAGTTTTCTCCCGGTTTTACGTGATGGTTCCCTGATTGGACAAGCATCATATAGATTTCATTGAAAAATGGGAGATTTCATCACAGTATAGAATTAATTTTTTATGAGATTTTTTTAATATATACATATTTATATATATATATATATATATATATATATATATATATATATATATATATATATACATTTGATAGAAAAATGGTTTTGAAAATTAATTCTTAAAAATGATATTGAAAACCTGTAAGGGAAGTATACAGAATTTTTAATTATCCAACAAGAAGTACGGATAAAGTGAAAATACCTTATTCCGCGAAGTTTCGAAAAATACAATTCTTCTCATCAAAGGAAAGTGGTTCGCAAAATATACAATAAATTTTTCAAATTAATGCATTAAAAAAAACCCACAAAATTAGTTGAATCATACGTATATATATATATATATATATATATATATATATATATATATGTATATATATATATATATATATAAATGTATTCTTACGATTATGAGAAAATATATACTATTGAAGTATATCATGTATGAAATTGTAACACATATTAAGCTGTTCATCTTCAGAGCATGTATATAATTAGTTACCATTCCCAAACCAAACAAATGAAGGTAATTCACACTGATATGTTCATATTTATTAAAGTAAAATACGCAGTACGTCTTACACGTGTTTCGGTGAATATTATAATAGTACTAAACAACTACGTGACCATATGTAATTGTTTATGTGAGCTTTCCCTCGTTACTACATAGTTTGCATTTGGAATTATTTCAAATTGCACGCGTGCACAAACACACACACAAATCTACACACACACACACACACACACACACACACACACATATATATGTTTTGCGATACATTTTGAATGAATTCAATTCTGTATACGAAACTTTTTTACCTAAATGCGAGTTGGGAATAGTTTTCCATTTTACCAAATTGGTGCCCCCAAATAGGAAGCGGCATATATATTGTTTTCAATATATATATATATATATATATATATATATATATATATATATATATATATATATATATATATATGTATGTATGTATATTAATGTTCAGACTATTAATCAGAATCAGAGTCGAAAATTGGGAAAATCGGAACTTTTTGCGGTATCGGAATCAGAAACGTTTGTTTTTATTTTCCGTTGCTAAAAACGGTGTTCATTTCTTTTTAGTTCTATTAAAGCATCCAGTAATCTGGTAGTAATAATAGAATACTAAACATGTATTAATTTAAACCTCCAGTAAAACTACATTTTATATATCACCCCCGTCATGTGTGTGTTTTTACGTTTGAGAAAATATTATTATTATAATTTCTGACATTCTTTTTTCGAAATTTTTCGGAATTGTTCCTAGTGCTCCTACTATTATTGGTGCTATTTTGATTTTCTTCATCATCCAAATCCCTTTTAACTCTCTGGATAGCTCTGTGTATTTGCTTCGTTTCTCCTTTTCTTTCATACTCACTCTGTGGTCAGCTAAGTTTACGATTTGACAGGATTTTCTTGTTAATTATTACGACATCTGGTCTTCTTGCTTGGATAGGTTTGTCCGTCTGTATGTCCATGTCCCATAGGATTTTTATGGTTCTCGTTTTCGAATGCTGTTGCGGGTTTATGCTTGTACCATTTGTCTGTACGCTCAAAATGCAGTCGTTTGCATAATTTCCAGTGCACCGGCCTCCCCACTTGGTCATGCATGTTTTTGTATTGTTTGGAGGCCAGTTTGCTGCATTCACTTACAATATGGTTTATCGTTTCGTCTCTTTGTCCATATAGTCTGCATTTGCTGTTTTCTTGTGTTTTATCGATCCTTGCTGTGATATGGTTGGTTCTTATCGAGTTATCTTGTGCTGCAATTATTAGAGATTCAGTTTCTCGGTTTATATGTCCTTTTCGCATCCATGTCCAGGTCTTTTCGTTATTCTCATCTTTTGTCATTCTTATGAATCTTCCGTGGAGTTGTTTCTCTTCCTATTTCTCTTTTCTCGTTTTGTCATTTGTCTTTCTGTTTTCTATTTTTTTTTCAGTGTCTCTCGCTGCCATAATTATCCTTTCAGTGTTTTGCATTATGTATTTTTCTAGTTCTTTTTTCGTATCCTTCACACAGTCTTCTATACAGATCAGTCCTCTCCCGCCGTCTTTCCTTTTCACGTAGAGCCTGTCAATATTGTCCTTTGAGTGTAGTCCATTATGCATGGTCATGAGTTCTCTGGTTTTCTGGTTGAGTTGTCTCAGTTCTTCTTTTGTCCACCCTATAAACGGTCCAGAGTATCTTACTAGTGATACTGCCCATGTATTTATACCTTTTATTAGGTTTCTGCTATATAATTTTCCAGGAGTTTTCTTGTTCTCCTGAGGTATTCCTTTCCAATTTTCTCTTTCATTTCTGTTGCTCTGATGGTGTCCGCTTCCAGAATCCCCAAGTATTTATAGTCGTCTTGTTCTCTTAGTGCCCTCATTTCTGTTTGGTTGTGTAGTTCCATACCTTCTGTCGTTTCCAGTTTTCCCTTTCTTATAACTAGTTGTGCGCCATTTTCCCTTCCAAATTCCATTCGGATATCTTGGCTGAAGATCCTGGTAGTGTTGATTAGTGTCTCTAGCTCCTTTTCGGTTCTTGCAAAAAGTTTCAGATCGTCCATGTGTTTCATTTTTTCCTCTGTATTGGAGAACTTGTATCCGGCTTGTCACTTTCTCAGAATACTGTTCAAGAGCATCATGGCTATGATGAACAGTAGTGGTGATAGTGAGTCTCCTAATTATTATTATTATTATTATTATTATTATTATTATTATTATTATTATTATTATTATTATTATTCCAGTAACTTCAAGCAGAACTGCCCTCTTGAGTACGGGGTTCAGCTCCTTTATAAGATCATCAGGAATTAAGCCAAGCGCACCTGTAATTATAGGCACGATGGAAGTTTTCTTATTCCACAATCTAGCAATCTCTACCCTGAGTTTCTGATAGTTCCGTATGTTCTCATTTTTCTCTCGTGTTAAGTTGATGCCGTTTGGGCAAGCCACATCAATAATTAGGTATTCATTGATCTTTTCATTGTTATTATTATTATTATTATTATTATTATTATTATTATTATTATTATTATTATTATTATTAAATAAACACATTTTGGCTTTAGCCACAGGTGGTAAACCTTTTTCAACACATGAATATAATTAAAAATAAACTAAGATGAATGTACAAAATATGTAGCAAGTTTTCGAATTTTGACCTATCTTTGACCCCTTAAAACCGCCAAAAAACACAAAATGATCGTTCCGTATAAAAGTCCAACCATTTGAGGCCCCTATCGCGATTTTTAGTTTCGGGGAAGATAGAGTTTGAAAGTATGGAGAAAGACAGACAGACAGACAGAAAGACATAGCCTTTAATACATACATACATACACATATATATATATATATATATATATATATATATATATATATATATAGGGATAGAGAGAAAGAGAGAAAGAGAGAGAGAGAGGAGGAGGAGGAGGAGGACATAAATCCCACCCTTACACTAGATCCCTAGAGGTAAGAAAGCCTTCTACTCTAATAATGTATTCCCCAGAACTGCTAGACCCTGGAACTCCCTTCCGGCTTCCTGTTTTCACAACTGTACTAACATACAGAAGTTCAAGTGTAACGTGAACAGATATCTTGCTGCTGAACTTTCTACATAGTATCCCTGCAAGTTATGTCCCTGTTAGTAAACCCCATACATCAAAGGGACACTGTGCCTTGTTTGGGGTGAAAATGGAATGAAAAAAAATGATAGATAGATAGATATAATTTTTCCTTACAAAAATAGGTAAGTACATAAGTAGACATAGGGAGAGGTATAATTAGAAATTAAGATTAGCAGGGAGACACGACGTTTTCAAGGATTAAATGATGGATAAAAAATGTTTCACCCTTCTATACTTTTGTTGTCATCGAAATCGGTGATATCGGCCATTTTTTTTAATGAAATCTATTGATTGCCGACTCTAGGCAGGGATTCCCCCCTCCCCTGGTTTACCGAGAGAAAGCTTCATATGCATCTCTGCAGTGCCATAGTTTACAATACATTGTAGTCTACATTGCACTGTAGAGAATCTACCGTTGATTTTTATAAAATTATCAGTAAATAATGGTTTCATTAATTTTTAAGTGTAAAAGTCAAGTATCATGGTTCAGTTGTGCTGAAATACACACATTAATTCCGTGCGAATCCCCGTCTCATCAAGAAATCAACTATTCATTTTATGAAATCATTTTTACAGAATCACTTGAATTAAAGTTAAACAGGCAAAAGTCAAGTATCATGGTTCACTTGTGCTCTAATCGGAAACATTCATTTCGAACGGGCCCCTGTCCTATCAAAAACATATTGTTCATTTAATACGCCGGGTCCTTTTGCTTGCGCGGTGATGAAAATTATCAAATGCACTTGTGATGTTAGGCTGTATAAGGGTTTTAAGTTTGGTCAAAATCGGACATCTTGCTTTAATCAGACTTTTTCGACTATTATACAGGCGCATTCCGATAAAATACCTACGTAAGAACACTCCCAGATCCACCAAGAACATTCATATGACATTTAAAAAAAATCATCCTACCTTTTTCTGTGTCGATAGGGAAATAACTTATACAGACACGGGCATACAGACACGGGCATACAGACAAGTATACTTTTCTGTACTAGATAGACAGATAGATAGATAGATAGAAAGACAGACAGATATATATATATATATATATATATATATATATATATATATATAGAGAGAGAGAGAGAGAGAGATAGATAGATAGATAGATAGATAGATAGATAAACAGGAACGTGGTGAGATAGATACATGTGAATGCAATATGATAGATAAACAGATAGGTATTTTGATTGATTGATTGATTGATTAATTGATTGATTGGTAAGTACACATACACGTTCATGTACACACACACACACACACATAAACACTAACGCACACACAGTCTATTATATGTAGATAGAACGAATGTTGATGTATTTACTGAAATTAATCCCATTCTAATAAAAACGGGAACAAAAAAGTAAGAAGTACACTTCTAGATCCTCTCTCTACCAGCCACCACAACCACCACAAAAAAATGTTTTGTTTTTTGTTTCTTTTCAGCCTTCGGTTTAACCGACTGTATAGTTTTCAGTCCGGCTTGCCGTACACTTTTCTCCGTTTGTCACGTTTCTCTTTTTTGACGGGTGGGAAGGGATTTTTTTAAAATTGTTTTTTTTTTGTTGTTGTTGTTTTTTTACGCACCCTTTTTTTTATTTATTTTATTCTCTTTGTTCTAATTCATAAGTATTTGTTGCTTTTTCTATCACGGCTTGCGCGCAGCGACTAAAAGCGCCTATACGAAAAAACCACAATTCGCCCATGTATGGAATATGGGCATTACATTTGGGCTGATGCATCTGCTACTAGTCTCTCACTTTCAGACAGCGTTCAAAAGAGAGTCGCCAACCTAACAGGTCCAGCAGTCCAGCACTGTCAGTTTGGTTTCAACCTCTGTCACATCGACAAAATGTTGCATTCTTCTGTCTCTTTTACAAGTATTTTAATAATAGGTGCTCTGACGAAGTAGAAGTCCCTGAGCGACTCTCCACATAAATACTCACGACAAACCTTACAACACCGACAAGCAGCAACATCCCACCCATTACATAGTAGAGATCCCTAGATGCCGGAATGCTTTCTATTCTAATAGATTGTTTTTCGTAGAACTGCTAGACTTTGGAAT
>NC_136499.1:14105610-14135610 GCF_053919585.1 Euprymna scolopes | reverse complement strand
ATAAAAACGGAAAGAAACTGAGACATTTGTTTGCAAGTGTTATGGTTTTTTTTCAAAACACTTTACTTCTTTTGATGAAAATTACTTGCGCTGAGATCGAAAACAAAAATCTACTGACTGTGAGTCAAGTACGATAACCATTACACCCTCTTGACTTGACCTTTGCAGAATTACTTCAAACTCATACTTAACGTAAGGAAGCTGTTATATTTCACGACAGCGTATTAATTAATCCCGTAGCATCCCACGTACCAATTTTTGAATTTGAACCTCCATTTGCGGCCCGTTTTTCCGGATGAAAATCGATTAAAAACTTTTCGACATGTATAAACAATCTACATACACAATGTAGAGTCTGTACATAAAAAAATTCGTTGAGTATATAGGTAAAGAAGTGTCCTCGCGCACACATTCTCACTTAATATACAGTAATGTCCAAAAGTTAAGGAACGGTCGATCATTACTTTTGAATGGCTTCTAACTTTATCTATTAAGAAGCAAAAAAAAAAAAAAAAATGTTTTGTGAATTTTCCAATGTTTAATAATGGTTGTTAACTGAATAATAATTTTTTTTTATTTTTTTTATTTTGAATACATATTAGTATTTTTACATATAAATAAATTAAATTGGATTACAGGCGTCCAAACGTTAAGCAACGGGGGAAATTATTAATGAAAAAACAAAGAATCCTTTCAGTATTTAGTGAAAAGACTCTTGTTTTCAATCACACTATGGCATCTTTTGCTGGAAGACAGAACCAATCGTTCACATGTTATAGGTGAGATATTATACCAGGATTTTTTTTATACATTCCCATAAATCATCAAGATTCTTTTGTTTTTTTCTGTGATCTTATCACCAATAATTTTCCAAACATTTTCAATTGGATTCAGGTTGGGGCTCTGAGCTGGCCAATCCATAACGCAAATATTGGATCTATTTAGCTCTTCTAAAACTATTTTTGCTTTATGGCACGGTGCGTTGTCTTGCATTAGGATATCAGAATCAGAAAGATTAGGAACCACATGTTCTCTAAGCAATTCTTTGTAAATTTGGGCATAAACTTTTCCAAGAATCCTGACAAGGGGTCAGTTCCTTTTGCAGATATCATACCCCATACCATTATATGCCCCCCCCCCCAAAAAAAAATTGCTGCATTTTTAACGCACTTAGGGGACAGTTATTCTCCTTTTTTTCTTCTGACATGTGGTCTTTTGTCTAATGCGAAAAGATTGAATTTAGATTCATCACTAAAATGAACCTTTTCCCATTTTTTTTCTCAAAACAAATGTTTTTCGGCGAATAACAATCTGTCCTTTCTATTTTAATAGAAATTAAAGGTTTTGAGCATGGACTTCTTGTAAATAATCCAACTTCGTTTAATCTTCGTGAGATCGTTTGTCGGAAATTTTTTTGTCCAGTTTCGGATGTAAAATCCTCGGATATCGAAGCCTCAGTTTTAAAGCGATCAGAACGAGATGATCGAGTGAATTTCTATCCTCCCTCTTAGTTGTTATTCGAGGTCGGCCCAATTTTTTTTTTTCTTTTCAGTCAATGGTAAACCTTTTTTTTATTTTCAATAACCCGAAAAACAACGCTTTTAAGCATTTTCAATATTTTAGCTATCATCCCTATGGTCTTTTTTTGCATCATAATTGTCACAAATAAGCTGTTTTTCTAGGATAGATAGATGTTTTTGAATATTCAGAGTCGACATTTTGTTAAGTTGTTATTAAAATTGCTAAAATTTGTATTAATTTTCCGCATTCGTTAACTTTTGGACGCCTGTAATTTTATTAAGTTTATTTATATGTAAAAAAAAAACTAATATGTATTCAAAATTAAAAAAAAAAAAAATATTATTTATTTTTTTTATTTAACTCTCATTATTAAACATTAAGAAAATTCACCAAAAATTGTTTTTCTATTTTCATAGATAAAGTTAGAAGTCATTCAAAAAAAAATATGATCAACCCTTCCTTAAATTTTGGACGCTACTGTAAATTAATATTTATATGATGTTCATATATTTTCTTTTTGTGATATGTTGATGCTATATGTTTTCTTTGGGTTTTTTACTTTCAACTAGTTTATTTGGCGTCGTTGTTTTTCTGTTTATAAGAAAAATCTTAAAATAAAATCTCAAATAATTGGGAGTTAAGCTCGTCAATATATAAATAACCATGAAATGCGTCGTTGAAAACATCATCAATGTACACGCAGTGTGTTTAATTGTAAAATAACTCTTTTTTGTTACCAATACATCGTAGTCGTCATTGTCGTAGTTGTCGTAATAGCCGCCGATGACGAAGGAAAATCTTATAATAAATAGCCTATTTAAAACTGTGTAAATAAAAACTTATAATTAGGTTATTTAAAGTTAGTTTAACGGTTTACTTTTTCTTGCTTACATAATTGTAATGAGCTATGCCGTTTATGAACGCGACGCTGAGCAAAAAATATACATCTTAGTGACGCCATATTATAACGGTAGGAAGCGTCCGTTAATATAGCGAATAACTGAATTCCGGTATATGAGAATTCTCAGAACTCAGTCATGTGGCATCTGTTGATGCAAACTTACAATACATCTGCAGTCCTTTTATTATATAGGAGATTACATAGCTAAGTAGATTCATACAACGTATGACTGTTTTATATATATATATATATATATATATATATATATATATATATATATTCCAATTATATGTATATATAAATATTAGGTTGGTATAAACATAATATAGTATTTTCACGATTAACTATATCTCTAAAAACGACATTGCTATTACACCAACCTAATAGCCATATATATATATATATATATATATATATATATATATATATATATATATAGTTATATTTAGAAGCCATACATAAAATTTCTAGCACTATATATGTATTTTTGTAAAGATATATAGCATATACATTAATAAAAGATATATACATATGCATATATATAGTAAAAGAATACCGATGTATAAAATAATCATACAGAGAAATGATTAATAATTATATAATACATTATCTATTTAAATAATTATAGCGTTTCATTCATTTTCATTATATATTCTATATATTTGTTATTATGTATAATAAAAGCGTATATATATATATATGCATATAACTACTAAATTTACTCACATAAAATTAATATACGAAAGTATAGATTTATGCGTAAGCTTTAAGTATTTACTTCAAAAGTGCATATATATATATATATATATATATATATATATATATACTAAATTATAAAATGTATATGGCGATCAAGCTACAGTGAATATTCCGCGTTTCATCCACTTTAGGATTCTTCAGGTTTATGCGCGAATTCTATGGTTGTTTGTCGTTTTTATATGCTCATCTTCTATTGAAATTTTAGTTAGCCAATCAGCTTTCTAGTATCCACCGCGCCCTTCCTATCAGCCAATGAGAATGCATTTATCGGACAAAGGCTTATTTGACCTCTGGTTGACTTGTTCCTTTGTGTGTTCTCTATTTAGCCTGCATCAACCACAGAATTCGCGCATAAGCCTGAAGAATCCTAAAGTGGATGAAACGCGGAATATTCAGTGTAGCTTAATCGCCATATACATTTTATAATATACTATATATATATATATATATATATATATATATATATGCATATATATGTGTGTGTATGTCTGTGTGTGTGTACACATCCTAAAAACAAACCAACTTCCGATAGAGTTATATGTATTGTTCCTTGCCAAAATTGCTATTATATATTCGTGAAATCGAAATTACATTTTAGAAAAGACCCAACGAAAATAAGAGATATAAGAAATACCAATTTTTTCATTCAATATTTTTCATATAATAAAATGCCTATATATCATATATGAATAAATAATTGAATTCATTCAAAACTACCGCGAACAAAAATTGATAAATAACAACTACATAAATGTGAAACATCCAACAGTCGCGCAAAATAGCCCAGCAGTGGAGGTTTAGGCTTCTTACCAGAGATCTGAATTTTGGATCTCGCTAGATTTCTCCATTCAGATGAGTTGTAGACGACAAAAAACTTGTCAGTGGATAATTATATTTTAAACAATTCTCTCTCCTCTGATCTTGAGCACGTAGTACAATGGGGAAAGGAGTGGCTGGTTACTTTTAATGCATCTAAAACCAAGCTTCTCTCTTTACATCATCAACATTCTAATCCGCATTTGTCATCAATTGAAATGAATGGCTCTCGTCTTCAGGAGGCCTCAAGTTTTGACAAGCTTCTGGGCTTGACCATTACTCCTGATCTTAAATGGAACACGTATATCAAATCTGTTGCCAAGGCCGCTGGAAAAATGGTGGGATCTTTCTATCGATCCGGTAGATATCTCACTGCTGATGCTATTCTCTATCTATATAAGAGCCAGGTACGTCCAAGGATGGAATACTGTTGTCACATCTGGGCAGGAGCTGCTATAAAGGACTTGTCCTGCCTTGATAGAGTTCAAAATAGACTTCGTAGCCTCGTAGGAGATGTCCTTTTCTCTTCCTTGCAACCTCTATCTCACAGAAGAGATGTTGCGAGTTTGTCTCTGATGTATCGTTATTTTCATGGAAAGTGTTCAACTGAGCTTCAATCTATGGTCCCCCCTCGCCAAACTTTCACAAGAAACACTCGTCTAGCTGTAAACACTATCAATAATTTCCCCCACTCTTTATCTGGGCCTAAACCTAAACGTAGATTCCATGAACAAAGCTTCTTTCTTAGAACTGCACGCCTGTGGAATTGTCTTCCGTTTTCCTGCTTTCCGGCTGACTACAATATGGTTGTGTTCAAGTCTAAAGTAAATAAGTTCTTGATGAGCCGTTCCATATAAGTTATCAAATTTACCAAATTTTCATTACTAATGATTACTATATTGACCAATTTCTACTGTACACTCTTTAACCCTTATCCTTGAGTGGCCTCTGGGCCTTGATAATGTGGTGACGCCTATGTAAAAAAAAAAAAAAAAAAAAACAATATATATATATATATATATATATACGCACATGTATATATACACACACAAACACACACGCATATATATATATATATATATATATATATATATATATATATATATATATATATATATATATACACACACATAAACTGCAACTTTCTTGACAAGTTTGGACATGTCTGCATGTCGTTACTTCTATATTTATATTTCTTATATAGCCCATAGTTTAAGGAATGTGGAAGATAATCTCATAAATCATTCTATGTAATAATAACAAAAATTAATTGCTTGCTAGGAATAAAAAACAAAATCGCAAATCGAAAAATTGAATTTAAACTGAAAACAAGATTGCTTTAATGTCATGTTAAAATCTGTAGCACATCATAAAATTCTGAATAATAGCAAAGTTACAAATTAATTAGAAACGTAAATTGCTTTCGCAGAAAAGTACTAGTTTTACTTAAATAATAAACACAAGTGTTGTATGATAGCAAGGGAGGAAACTCTACGAACTCAGGGGAGGTAATAGCAGAAATACGGTCTGTTGAATCGTGAAACTCATTTTTATGTAATAAGTTAATTAGGTGTTTGATATTGAAATAAAGTAGATAATATTGCTTTAATCCTGCCTTGACAGAGTACAAAATAGACTTCGTGTTTTAGTGGGGGTTACCCTTTTCACTTCCCTGCAACCTCTCTCACACAGGAGAGACGTTGCGAGCCTGTCTTTGTTTTATCGTACTTTCCATGGCAGGTGCTCGTCTGAGCTCCAATCCCTCGCCCCCCCCTCGCCAATCTTTCACGAGAAACACCCCTCTGGCTGAAACTACTGTCAATAATTTTCCCCACTCTTTATCTGTGCGTAAATCCAAACGTAGATTCCATGAGCAGAGCTTCTTTTTAGAATTGCACGCCAGTGGAACTCTCTGCCGCTTGCCTGTTTCCCACCTGACTATAACTTGGACGTTTCAAGTCCAACATAAACAAACTCCTGACAAACCGGCACCTTAAGTAAGACACTCTATCAAAACCCCTAATACTAATGATTACTACAATACTATCTCATTGATTACTGTACACGCAATAACCCTTATCCCTGAGTGGCCTTCGGGCCTTGATAAGTGGTGACCCCCATGTAAAAAAAAAAAAATTCAATTCAATTTTTCGATTTTCGTTTTTATTACGAACAATTGCATTAACTTTTTTAAGGGTACGATTTAATATAATTGCTTTATTTTAGTTTTAAACTGTATGGAAAAGTGGATATTTATGCGTACACACGGAAACGATTGTCTAATCTGGCCACCAACAAAGCAAACCTATTTCCTTATATATATATATATATATATATATATATATATATATATATATATATATATATATATATATATATATATATTCCCTTTCTTTTTATGCGATTCGTCACTTCCGGGCGTAGCCCCTGTGTTATGGTTTATGATAGTTTTGGGAAGGCGAATGTAAGAAAAACAATCTAAGCACTATTATTCCACAAACAACTTCAGTTTTCGTTATTTTTTTATTAAGAAACATGCATATCTTACGACACACACACCCATTATTATTGGCTCAAAGGAGCTTTCACACAGGTCATCAAAGATCTCTTCTTGAAACCGCCCTGTGGTGTTCCCTGGAAGCAGAGTGACAACAAGTCTTCCCAGATTCCCAGTGCCCTTCACCTCTTTCGATAGTGCAGGGTGACCCCCCCCCTAAAAAAAAACAAAAGCTAAATGGAGGCCATCTAGAACATATGCTGTAGAACGGAGAAAAAAGGCTAAAGATCCTAGTGTTTTGATATGATGTTTTGAATATAATAAACTAGTTATGACGAAAGTTTCATTTCATTCGGACAAAACACTAAGAAACGGGTCCTAATTAGAGTTCGGGCCTGTTTTTTTTTGGTCACCTTATATTTGCAAATAAATTTGCATTATCGCAACAGACGCTTGCCATTGATTTCTCGTTGGCAGCGACTATCGGTCTTCACTGGAATGTGAGTGGCAATAAGCCTCCCCAAGGTTCCAGTTCTCTTTGTACTTATCTAGCGGAGATGTGGTGAGTGCTCTCTCCTCGGTCTTTCCTCTCTATTTGACTCTACTTGGCTGTTTGTTCTCATTTTTTAGGGAGGAAAGTGATGTGGTAATAGTGGGGACGGGGATGGGGTTAGAGATCTCATAGATATGCGATTACAATGTTTTTGGTTCTCCAGCAGTTTCTCTGGTTCGCGCTTCTTGCTCATGTTTTATAGTCTCCACGTTCAAGTGTTTTCCTTAATATTTCAGCTGTTTTCATGATTGTTGTTCGCTGTATTTTCCCAGTTATTTCTTTGATTCCTATTTCGCCCATTCTTTTTTTTTAAAGTTTTTTTTGGATTGTTCCTGTTATTATTATTATTATTATTATTATTATTATTATTATTATTATTATTATTACCGTTGATTAGATTTCACTATATGTGCAATGTAAATACACGTACAAAAATAATCATAAGGTGGGGATGAAATATGTAATCGATGAAATCAACTGGAATTCACGTGTTTGTTAAGAGACGGCTTTATAATCGGCGTGAATGATTGACTACTCAGAATCAAATATGGATTTGTCAGATTCAATGCAGCCGATGACATGTCGAGAAATAGTCTCGCAAGATGTTATCTATTAGATGTGTATGTATGCATCAGTAAATACATGACACATGTTTAGAAACTTACGTATATTCATACACAATTGTTGTAGTTTTACACTGTCAGTCCTATGACACACGAATAGAAAATTTGAATCGTTATCTTCGAATCCATCACTCATCTGGACACATTCAATACACACCACAACACACACACACGCACACATATATGCATGTGGTGTGTGTGTGTATGTGTGTGTATGTGTGTGTGCATATGAGGCTTTGTCTTGTATTTGATATTCGTTTACTCTTTATTTCTATGTTCTCATACTTTCTATCGGACTTGCATCCTTATAAATTGCCCACTTCACTTTAATTAAATATAACAAACATTACAACCAGTAACTCCTAACAAGTGTGTTCAATCTTCATTAATTAGTTTTTAAATGAATCCTATTCATGAATATATATATATATATATATATATATATATATATATATATATATGTGTGTGGGGGGGCGTATAGTCATCCTCGTCTGAACTCCAATCTCTGGTCCCCCCTCGCCAATCTTTCACGAAAAACACCCGTCTAGCTGAATCCACTGTCAAAAGTTTCCCCCACTCTTTATCTGTGCCTAAATCAAAACGCGGATTCCATGAACAAAGCTTCTTTCTTAGAACTGCACGCCTGTGGAACTCTGTTCCGTTTGCCTGCTTCCCACCGGACTACAACTTGGATGTGTTCAAGTCCAACGTTAACAAATTCCTAATGAACCGACCCCTTAAGTAAACACTTCATCAAATCTCCACACTAACGTAATGTACTTGCAATAACCCTTATACCTGAGTGGCTTCCGGGCCTTGATAAGTGGTGATCACTGTGTAAAAAAAAAAAAAGTACTGTTTCGCTGTTTTTCCGCACTATTCGTGAATATATATATATATATATATATATATATATATATATATATATATATATATATATATATCAGCCTATGTTTATATATATGCATATATATATGTGCTTATCATAATTCCATGGATGTGTGATGTTAATCAACTACATCTCCAGTGTTTAAATAGAAGAGTTCAGTGACAAACCAAGTATAATTATAGTATGTTTATTCATACAAACATTATATATGTGGACTCCTTTAGAAAACTGGCCTTAGGACGCTGCTCCTCTAAATGAATTGCATCAAAAGCATGTATGCACATAGATAGCTTATGAGGTTTCTTTTAATAAACATATACATGTGTTTAGTTGTACACTTGCGTACATCACCTGCGTGTTTAGTAATATATGTGCGTGCGTTTACATATATTCATATATATATATACGTGCGCATAATTAATATATATATATATATATATATATATATATATATATATATATATATATATATATTAGCAGTCCACCTAGCATTGCCCGATCGTAAAATACACCTAAATTTGATATTTTGATTAATACAGATTTCGTATTTATTATTACATTATAATGAACCCAATATATGATTTAATGATTTAAAAAGTTTATTTAAAAAATGACTCGTGCGCCACCACCGAGAACCGACACCAAAGCGTTTAGCTTACGATTTACTTTTTCCATTGAGGTTAATGCTTGAGCTATGAAGGCATGTTTGCTGCAAGACTAAAAATTAAAATATGAATCAATAGCTATTACGTTACGCATGCATATTCGTAATGCTGTCATCCGACTTCTGCCAGACAAATTCCATTTTTTTATTTGCACACTTTTGCACCGATTTTCCTCAGCTAAAAATCAAATATAAAGTTTTGCATGGGTTCAAATACTCTATATATTAAGTTTCATGTCTGTAGATCAAAACTGACAGAGGAGTTTGGTAGGCAGAATTGTTAAACAAATATATATATATATATATATATATATATATATATATATATATACGCATACATATAAAGAGGTTTGTGTTTACTGTAACTTTTTTACGCAAATATTACGCAAGTATAAATCATGTAGAATATCTGCATGAATATAATTACCCGAAATACTTAACCAAAGACGATCACCGCATAAGAAAACCGAAAAGATAATAGGGAAATAATTAAAATGAATGTTTAAAAGAATATTGCTAGATCTTTTTCAGATGAATGCACTTCCACGACCAATATATAACACAATTGTATTTTCCTTTTAAATAAATAGAAAAATGTACGCTTTTTTCTTCTTGGCCTTCGGGCCAAGATCTTTTTTCTGTTATCAAAGTGTAGTATCTGTTCCGGCAGATGCTACAATCAAAGACCATATGTGGGGGCACATTGCTGTTGAGCAATCAGTTTTGGTCAATGTAGGAGAAACCCTTCATACCAATTGCCACTATTCAGTTCTCTCTCAGGGGAGCTGGTCCGCCTCAATTTTCACATTAAAAACCGGCTTTGTGCCTAATTTGCTCAGTGGGGAAGCAAATAAATAATTAAATAGCAGAAAGGGTTCTTAATATGAATATCAATACACAAAACAAACAAATCTATAGGAGTTTATATATATATATATATATATATATATATATATATATATGTGTGTGTGTGTGTGTGTGTGTGTGTGTGTGTATATGTATGTGCGCGTGTGTGTGTTTTAATGTTTACTTTTATATCTAGAAATATATATATATATATATGACTACTTCGTTTAATCACATAAATTAATATATATATATATATATATATATATATGTATATATATATATATATTAGCGAGATAAGACACTGATAGAATTCAGATGAAGATCCTGATAGATATTACTTGAAGTAATACTTTCAAGGTGATCCTAACCAAAAAGGAAAAGCTCAATATCTAAGAATAGAGCAATATATAAGTTTGTTGGTTAAATAGAGCAATATATAAGTTTGTTGGTTAAATTTTAAATTCTGAAACATTTTGCTAATTACATTTCATTTCCTCTGATGATATGAGCCATTGTTGAAAATCCATGGATTAAGAAAATTAACATAACCCCTTCTATATATCCCTTTTGTCAAACAATAAATGCTTAATTCAAATATATGTGTCTATATGTTGTTTTTTCAGAATTTAAAATTTAACCACCAAACTTATATATATATATATGTGTGTGTGTGTGCGTGTGTGTGTGTGGGTGTGTGAGTGTGTGTGTATTATTTCTTTTGTGCATATGTGTGTGATAACTTCACGCATTGCTAAACTTAGACGAGCATAAAATGTGCGCGAACTTTTCTCCTAGAGGTGTATGAGTCTGAATGCCCTTGCGTATTAAATACTTATGGGAGGTTCTCATTATCGTATTCGGTTACCCCGTGCCTTTGAAATAACAGTACACGAGACAAAGTCTGACTTCACAAGAGTATTGGCCACCAACCTTAGATTAAATTTTAGGTTGCTTTTTTATGCTGTTGAATAATAGAAGAAATAGGAGCGTATTTTGTCGATTCCAAACTGCTGAAGTTCTAAGCGAAAACTTCAATATGATGTACGTTTATTTATTTTTTTAATCTTAGATTGTAAAATACGATACTTTGAATGTACGGGCTGCTTCGCTGTAAATTAAGTGCAGTTTGAGGTGATTTTTATTTTGTATTTTTACGCTTTCCTTGCCATAGAATAAAAAAAACAACACATGCAAGTCTTAGAAATTCTACTAACTTCTGTCATTTTTTTAGTATCAACATAGCTACAAAATTTACAGAACGAGTAATTATAAAAGGTAGATCAGAAAATAGTCTTGGAAGTTTCTTTAAAACCTTTAAAACTATTTAAAAAAATGTCCTTCGTTGGAAAACTATTTTGTCAGTAATTCAATTCATTTCCTGTATCGCTGAATCGCTTTATTTAGATGAACAAACAATGGTAGCAATGTTACTTAACATAAAACACTGTGTCGGAGATTTAAAAACAAAACAGTATATAAAATCATGGCTCTCCAGCAGTCTTGATCAAACACCACCTACCTTAAAATACAAGAACAACAATATTTTTGATATTGGATCTAGTCTTTTTTTCCTCTAGATAAATGAGGCTAACCAATCCATGTCATTTAAAAAGTATTTCTTACCTGTGTTATCCATCCCATATATATATATATATATATATATATATATATATATATATATATATATATATATGTGTGTGTGTGTGTGTGTGTGTGTGTGTGTGTGTGTGTGTGTGTGTGTGTGTGCGAGTGTATTTTTCGCAGATTTCACACACAGGTAATTTATATGTCTGGCAGTGTTCTAAGATATTGTTGTACAGAAAAATATCCGATACGTATAAAAAATCGAAAACGTCTGATCTTAATAATAAACTTTTCTCTCTTATAGATAAAATTAGAAGAATGTTTACATGGGGAATATTTTACGTTGCACCGGCCAAATGATATAATAACATCTAAGCAAATCATTTCTTCTTAAAAAATCAGATACATTGTCATTTGAAGATATAGCTCTGTGGTAGAGTATTTGACTCCAGATCGAATTATTCTCTGTTCAAGCCCAGATGTACCTCACTGCTTTATTTTATTTTTATTTATTATTAATGAGTTCACTTTACGATAAAAGAAGAGGCACCATTTAAAATCGCCGCAAATTATTTTTTCGTCTGCATATTTTAAAACTAAACAGTAATCAGAAGTGAATTTTTCCAGGGAATTTATCGTCGACCTCAAATAACGTGATATTGTAAGCAAACAAAAATTTGAGGTATTACATTATTATTATTATTATTATTATTATTATTTTATTTATTTTTTGTTTATTTATTTATTTTTTATTTATTTTATTTTATTTATCACACACACACACACACACACACACACACACACACACACACACATATATATATATATATATATATATATATATATATATATATATATATATATATATATATATATATATATCAGGCTGAAAAGAAAGTTCTTGCGGTTTTTAACTTTTACAATCGGATGAACTAATTTTCGGTCCCCCAAGAAAAGAATTATTGCTCAGAATAAGCATTATCAAAAGCAACACCCTTTTGCAAACTCAAAACATGTGTATTCATGCCAGTAACGTAAAAATCTTGCGTTTTAGTAGATATCAAGTCGCTAAAGGCGTTGTTGATAACGCTTAGGATTTTGAAGCATTTCTCATGCAGAAGGTTGTCGAGTTGCCTAAAACAGTAGTAGTTGGTAGTTGCGACGTCTTGGTGTATGAGACAGAGTTTCGTAGCTCATTTCGCCCAACTACTGTAGGGTCGGTTTAAACACGTATGGTTAGGTATTGTCATGAAGGAGAATTGGTCCTTTTCTGTTGACTAATGCTGAGGGTTGTTATTGAAGTTTCTGATGCCTTTATCCATTTGTGGACAGTAGATCGCCACAGTAATGGTTTCGCCTGCATTTAAAAAACTGTAATGGATGAGACCTGTTGCATACCATCAAAGAGTCAGCATGATCTCCTTTACGTGCAACTGTGGATTCGGGAAATGTCGTGGAACTTTGTCGACGTCTAACCACTGAGCTGAGCGTCGCAGGTTTTCGTAAAGAACCCACTTTATATCGCAAGTCACAACCCGGTCGAGAAATAAGTGTGTTTTGTTGCGTAAAAAGAAGGGAAGATGACACTTCATAACGTCGGTTTTTTTGTTATCGTTACAATTCGTAAGAAACTCATATATTAAGTTTTTCTTTTCCTCTTTAATCTCTCTCGAGTGGTTGGAAATCGTCGTATATGTTACGTCTCGTTCAGAAGCAAGTTCTCGACCAGTTGTGCTTGGATTGGCTTCAATCAAGGCTTTTAATTGGTTGTTATTAACTTCTGATGGTCGCCCACTACACTCATCATCTTCAAGACTCTCGTTGCAGTTCCGAAATTTCTTAAACCTTAATTGTGATGTGCGTTCAATAGTAGTCCGTGGGCCAAAAGCTTATTTGATATCGATATTGTTTAAGCAGTTTTTCGGTCTAGATTAAATTAAAATAAGAACAAATGTGCTTGTCTCCATCTTGTATAAAACGTTTTAAAAAGACAGAATTATTTAAAAACATACAATTAAAACGATTAGATATAGCGAAATACGCTATTTAACATAATGTACTAGGTACACGAAAACTTGTTTGAAAATACGTCATTTGAAATCAAAATTAAAAATTCCAATAGAACTTTCTTGTCAACCTCATATATATATATATATATATATATATATATATATATATATATATATATATATATATACCTGATTCAAATATAAGAATTAAAAGTATCTATATACATACAAACGCGTACACACACGCGTAAAGACGCAGAAACGCACACACAAAACATATATATAGACGCATATGTATACATACCTATATATAGATATACATATATATGCGTGTGTCAGTGTGTGTGTGTGTGTGTGTGTGTGTGTGTGTGTGTATGTATGAGGGAGATGTTATGTGATTAATATGCTTTATCCAGTGTATCTCCGATAGTATGATAGTATGTATAGATTCATTTTCATAAAGTAAAGTTTCTCAGAGTGTATTTAAAGGCTGAAGACGATAATAAGGACCGCATGTGTGTGTGTGTGTGTGTGTGTGTGTGTGTGTGTGTGTGTGTGTGTGTGTGTGTACGTGTATTAATATAATTCAAAAATACTAAGTACAGCAGAATTAATATATGTCTATTTGCAACTTAGTATAATATTCACACACACACACACAGGCACACACACGCACACGCGCACACAGACACAGACACAGACACAGACACAGACACACACATATATCTATATACATATACGCATGTTATAATTATGTATAATGTGATTGTAATTGATATTACATTTTATTGATCTCAATGTAAACTGGACGGAATATTCTAATTTTTTATATATAAACGCACATATCACGAGCCATAGCCATCTATATATACAATACATCAGGTGTCGTTTAAGAGTTTCAGTAAAATCGATGGTACCGATAAAAGTAATTAGTCGAAATTTGAATTCATACGCTCATTGATAATTCATAAATTGAGCCCTTGTCTATGTTTCAACTAACACTTAATCACAACAAATATGTATATAAGAATATATATATATATATATATATATGTATATATGTGTATATATATATAATGTTTTAGCGTGTAAATAACTTCTTTTCTTCTTATATATACTAAGTTACTATATATATATATATATATATATATATATATATATATATAGTATGCATATATATGGGCATATATATGTATGTAAACGTATATATGTGCGTGTATGTTTGTAAATATATGCACTATTTATTATCAACTATATATATATATATATATATATATATATATATATATATATATATATATATATATATATATATATATACCACCTGACGAAGGCCAGAGGAAGTTGGCCGAAACGTTGTGAACCAATAAAAAGATTTTAAAAAACAACAACTAATAGTCCGAAATAAAAAATAAAAATTAATATATATATATATATATATATATATATATATTATTGTTGATGCAATTACTCGGAATCGGAATCGGGAATCGAAAACAGGTTATCTTTTTGAGGTATCGGAATCAGTATCTGAATCAGAAAGAAGAAACTGTGCATAATTTACGATTATTTTAATTGCCATTTTTTGTATTCGATTTTATTACAAACAGAATCTTCCACTGCTAGTAGTAAGGATATAATGATAAATATTTATTGATTTTTAAACGAACATTAAAACTAATCTCTTTATATCACTCCCACCACAACGGTTGATTCTTACCTTTAGGAAAATATATGGAAATTTAAAATGTGTTTTTCTGGAAATATGGAAAAAATATAACTTCTATACTTTAAGTATGTAAAGATTTATAAAGAATCGGAATCGGTGATTGTATCGGAGCCGGAAATTTAGCATTGTATTGTGTATTTTTTTCGGAATAACAATGAATTGTTTAATCAATTATATATATATATATATATATATATATATATATATATATATATATATTATTTTTAAAATATAATTATCCACTGATAACTGATCAAAGTGGCGGCATCTAGCGAGATTCGAAATCCGGACTCTACGATAATGAGCCTAGGCCCGTTACCCTCACCTATCTCGCACGACTGTTTGGATATATTGCGATTTACTAAGATGTTGTTTGTTTTTGTTATTGCGACACACATTTTGAATGAACTCAACCATTTACAAAAGTGCATTTTTACCTAAATGAAAGTTGGGAATAATTTTCCCTTTAACCAATTTGGTACCCCCACATGGAGAGCGGCATATATATTATTTGTAATAATAATAATAATAATAATAATAATAATAATAATAATAATAATAATATATATATATATACATACATACATACATACATACATAGCTTATTAATATTTTTTACGAAAAATGTTGTATTAAATTATATTAGAATGATCATACACCAAGATAATCAAAGTTAATATAAATTTAATTAATTAAGCCCCAGGATTATCGGCTTTAATAATCGAAAATGCATATAATATTTTCGCAAAAATCAAGACAAGAAAATATAAAATACGAACATTATATAGTGTCTTTCCTTGTGTTAGAATTGTTTGTCAGCCATTTGGACAAATTTAAACATTACATTATTTAAATATATTTTAAAAAATTCAATTTTTTAAATATTTTTTATCATATAAAGTTTATGATGCAAATGATGTTCTTATTTTAGATTTTAATGCCTTGATTTTTGCAAAAAATATTATACATACGCACACACTTTTACAGGTGTGTGTGTGTGTGTGTGTGTGTGTGTGTGTGTGTGTAAAAATAAATCTTTAAGTGAACAAAAAATACGCGGCTATCAATTCACCAATATTTTACACTTCCAGCCTGAATAAATGTTAATCGTCAGTTTCTGATCATAATATACCTTTTGCGATGTTGAACGTAAAAATAAATTAAAAAAACTCTGACACACGAATGCACGCATTCATGCTCTAAAACTATTTTTTTTAATTAAGTGTTCTATCTACTTCCTTTATACGGTACAATTACTTGGTTTTATAAAACTCTTTTTTTTTTAATTTCAGCACAATTTTTTAATCGATTTCGAAATGGAATTAAACTTTTCTTCTCCTACAGATACTATCACAGTTTTTCTCATTTCAGTTTTTAGTACTTGAACAGTTTAATCAAGACATGAAAAAATGAAAATATGGAAAAAGGGTTATATTGTACGTATCCATTTTGCACTGAAGATCCCCGAAAAAAATTTAATTTGATCGAGTATTTTTTTTTCTTTTTTTTACAGCGGAAAAACACGTTTTTATGAGAACGCCTTGAAGTCAGCCATTATGGAAATCTTTAACACGCTACGGGGAGATAACTCCATATGAAGCGCCGACACTCTCTCCCCATCTTTATTACAAGAATTTTTTCCTAAAAATCGAACCTTTTGCTCGGTATCAAAACAAATTGTTGTTTCGCTGTAAAAAAAAAACTAAAAAAAAAACTACTTGATGAAATCAATTGATTTTTTTTTCAGAGAACTTCGTTCCATAACGGATACGTACAATATAACCTTTTTTTCGATATTTTCATTTTTTTTAATGTCTTGATTAAACTGTACAAGTACCCAGGTTTTTTTAAGGTGTCTTACACTGAAAAAAATATCTTATTCATATATTTCACTTTATTTATGTTTTCTAATATTTTCGAATTAACTTTATGAAATAATGTTTTCAACGATAAGAAATTACTTCTTATATGTATATATATATATATATATATATATATATATATATATATATATATATATATATATATATATATATACTAGCAAATTGACGTAACGTTGCTCAGGATTGAATGATAATCAAAGAATTCTTTACGCTGCCAAGTTTTTATTGTCATCGAAATCGGTGGAATCGGCCATTCTTCAATCAAATTGATTGACTGCTTGCTCTAGTTGAGGATACATCGCGTCCACCGGGAGGAAGTTTCCCATTCCTCTCCCAGTGACTTAATTCACAATGTATTGTAGTCTACATTGCACTGTCGAGAAACTATTACTAATTTTATGCATTGAATTAAAGTTTAAAATGCTAAAGTCAAGTATAATGCCTCGATTGTTCTCTAAAAAAATATTCATTCCGAACGAACGCATGTCTTATCAAAGAACCTACTGTTGATTTTATATGCCTGACCTTACTGCTTGTACGGTGATAATGGCTTGAATTTAAGTTTAAAATAAAAGAGTCAAGTATCATGGTTCAATTGCGCTTTAAGCAGAAACAATCATTTCGAACGCAGTTCTGTCATATTCAAGAACCTAGTGTTGAATTTATATGTTCAGCTTTTCGGTTTGTGTGGTAATAAAACGTCTCAAATTAACTTGTGATGTTAGGCTGTGTAAGGTGGTTAATTGTGTCCAAATCGCCCGTACCTTCTTAGATCGGATTATTTCGATTATCGGTCACCTATACTTATCGAAGACATTCCGATACTAAAATGTTCTTATACCACTGTCAGGCACAGAAGTTACATTCGTGTGAAAATTAATGAAAAATCGTCACAGCTATTTTCGAATCCATAAGGAACGAACTAATACTCGCAGACTCTCTCTCCCTCCCTCTCTCCTCTCTCTCTCTCTCTCTCTCTCTCTATATATATATATATATATATATATATATATAGATAGATAGATAGATAGATAGATAGATAGATATACTAGCAAAAGTACTGAAAAGAAAATGGACTCTGATTTATGAAAGTATGATAGGTTATGAAAAGGAAGGGTTGTAAATAGATAGCTTCGAATTTGTGGGTATCAAAACCAAAGCAAGATATGATGAAAGTGAAAATAAAATAGATAAACCCCATAATTTATTATACCATACCTGTTCACACTGAAACACTTATCACAATATTCTGTGGATATATATTAAAAAATAGAACGAACACCCCATATTTTTATTATACCATCTTATTCAAACTGAAACATAATTAAACGTTTTTTTTTAATTTTTTATTTCCATACTTTGTGAACCAGGCGCGTACGCAGACCCCACAATTTTAATGAATCATCATTATGCCAGATCAAACATACCCATTTCTGTGTCTCAATACATCTTCTATCATTATATGTAAGGTATAACAATTTAATACCTTACTTTGTAAAATATATAAAAGTGCACTTTGAAGATAAATACATTTCAAATTGAATCTTGTACCTTTATTCTTAAAGCCTGTAGTAAAAACATTTTTTTTTAACAAATTTCATGCCTTGGATGAAATGCTTTTCTAACTCTCCTCACACCACAACTCATTTTCGCAACCCCCTATTTGTATTATTACAGGTCTGAACATTCACTCTGCTTCAGTTTGTATTTCTCCTCAAAGCACAACTGTTTTTTGCAACCTCTTTGTCATACATGTCTCAAAAATGAGAAAATCTGAATTAACAAAAACTTTAAAATACCTTTTTTAGATTAAATTTTTTAAAACTTCTTTCAGAATAGAAAATCTTTACAATTTTATAAGGAACATATTTCATATAGGTTTCATTAACAAATATTCAGCAGATAACGAGAAAAATAGAGATGGAAATTTCAAAAGGATTGTATAACTGGTTACACTCAATAGTAGTCATCGCCAGCGAAAGTCTTTGTTATTGTTATTCTATTATTATTATTATTATTATTATTATTATTATTATTATTATTATTATTATTATTATTATTATTATTATTATTTAAAACATTTTGTGTCCTGCTCTTTCGCGCAAGGACTAATATATATATATATATATATATATATATATATATATATATATATATAAAGTTTCGTTTCTATATATTCATATATATATATATATATATATATATATATATATATATATATATATATATATATACGCGCATGTGTGTGAGTTTGTGTATGTGTGTAGGTATTTGTGTAACTGGTGCCATTAGTTTTACGGGTTTGAAATTACTTGGTATCCGCGTTATCGGCCATTGAAACAAATATTGACCAACATTCTTTATAGAAAATTTTTTGTAACACCCACAATGTTTGTGATAATTCACTGTCACTTCTACACATGGGATAGAGTAACCGCCATCTTTGTGAAATCATCATATGTAAAATAAACCTTGGCCTTCAAATGACACATACAATAACAAAACTAACAAAAATTCACACAGAGGAACAATTGTAACGCTATTATCGGCAGGGTCACCCTAGATAGCCGACATAGAAGGAGGGGAAACACGTTCAGCATACTGAGAATACTGAACTTCCGTACTTCAAGTAAATAAATCAGACAAAATACAAATAGGTAAATACAAATATGTAAATAAATTGAAAAGCACCGACTAAGGACCAAACAGGACAAGAAATAAATACAAAGAGTGTTTGATTTTTACAGCACTCAATAAGTCCAGGTCCTGACATTAATTTTAAAATATCACACCATTAGTGTAAAATAATGTTATGTTAAAAGTTAAGCCCATATCGGATTATTAGTTTATGAATTACGTTTTTTAGGTGAACTCATCGTTGAGAAGTTTCGAAATAACAGGATAATATGAATATTCCATGCTAATAAAGCATAGTGCAGTGGTTTTGTATGTGATATTCAGAATTTATTTCTAGAAAAGAGAAAAGACTTTTCTTAAATTCGGATTTTTTTCAATTTTCGATACTTATCGGATGGATTTCTGTACAAAACATATCTAAGAACACTGCCAGACATATAAAAACCAAGTGACTTTTATATAAACGTGTAGATTAAGGAAAGCAATAATGTTTCTGATTTCATTATACGAAAGACACAAATTCTTACAGGCGACATTAATATTGAAGAGTTTGAAAGAAAAGAAAAAGTGCGGTCAGTAATCTAAGAAAATATCTAAGTTCAGTTCCGCAGTTTCTTCTCCAAGAGGTAATGTTAAAAATTGGATTATTCACTCTTTTTATCGTGGATATCTTTGCTAATATTTAATAGTTTTTCAAGCTGATAAAAATATCCAACTTTCTAATTGTTGGTACAAGTTTAAATCCTAGTCAGATTCCAATTAGTAGCGCCTTACGTAAAAAGAAGCCTCACCCCTTCGACTGTAGAAGAAGGAGGTTGTGCCTGGAATAGAGCACTTCCTACGATCGAGCAGGATCATTCCTCAATGCAATAAAAAAAAAAAAAAAAAAAAAAACCGGAACAATGTTACAAAGTTACGCTGTGTTTACCGTGGCGAACGAAACCTGAGGAGTTCAGATTGACGACAACGTCGCAAGACTCCTACAATAAATCTAACCCGGCATCATCGAAGGCATTAACGTGCACAATGCGTACAAATATTTTGTTTCCAGTTTGGTTTGTTGGTTATGAGCCACAATGGGATATCCCAGAGGGGCTCAATGGAAATGATCCGACTTCAATCTTCTTACTTTACAGAGATCACACACTGTCAAGATCAAAAAAAGCATTCAATATATATATATATATATATATATATATATATATATATATATATATATATATATATATATAAACACACGTACATAGTAACATACGGAAGGGTCGGGCATACATGCATGGGCTAAATCCGTGAATCAAAAATGAACGTTTGTTTCTATATACATTAAAAATACCATCTGACAAATATGTTTGTTTACTAAATCCGAAGAAAAAATTTTTTCATAGAGCTGCCCGCATGTGGAACTCTGTACTGCGGGCATGCTTTCCAGCTGACTACAACATTATCGTTTTCAAGTATAATGCAAATAAGTTGGGCCTCTCTTTTAATAACCAAATTCTACCAAATTTCTACCACTACCGTTCACTACGCTGTGGTTTCACTGACCACCTGTCACTCATTAATCCTATCCTGGAGTGATCTTTCGGCCTTGATTAATTGTGACTTCTTTGTAAAAAAATAAAAGCAAAATCTTCATTGATGGAATGAATTTCATAATATCTTTCTCATATAGATGGACATAAAATATGGAGTGACAATTAAGAAAAGAGATACATTATTATATAAAAAAAAAGGATGAAGTAGTCTCAAAATAAACACTTATCGCCATTTTGAAACACTTGATCAAAAGTAAAGATGCAATACATGATTTACAATCAAATCGCAACTGAAATTGAACGTACATAAACGACAAATGCTATTTAAATGATAAGATATTGTATCATGCATCACCTTCTGTAGAGTTAGAATTATCCCAGTCAGTATTTTCGGAGTGGACGGTATAACGTGTTTGGATAGAAGAAGCTCTACTCGATTAAGCGGAGCAATTATATGAAAAAATAATGAGATAATAGTTAATGTTACATTAGAACTTTCTTGCATTATCATGTCAATAAGTGTGAGGGTTATTACAATATTTTATTTTATATATGTTGATATTCATTTGTAATTTTATTGTTTTATTTGTGCATTAATTTATTTTCCTCGTCTTTATAATATGATTGTTTTATTTTCTATTCATCTTCCTTTGATACTGTAGTTTTCTATCGCTTATGTATTTACTCCCTAGTCGAAAATGCAAAAAATCCTTCATATGGATTCAAACATTAAAAGATTAAATATATTGAAAGCATTATATATAAAAACTAAACAACCCCCCAAAAATTGTGTAATTTTTTAAAATAGTAGTAACATTCTGAAGTGCCTTGGTATATATATATATATATATATATATATATATATATATATATATATATATATATATATATATATATACATTAAGCAACGTTGAGCCTGGTTAGTATCAGATGGGTGACCATTTGAGAATTCTAGGTGCTGTATGTGCTCTCCGCTTATCTCGGCATTTGTTTCCAATCGGCATGTACTTCACTTCCCACTGGTATTTAACAATGTGTGTGTGTGCGCGCTCGCGTGTGAGTGTGTGGGGATAATTCAAAATTATAAATAATTAATAATAATAAAAACAAAAATTAAAAAAAACTATACATTCTATGCACTCTTAAATTTAAATCATTGGACATTTATTTTAGCCCCGTTTCAATCACGTTATAAAACGTATATATATGAACACAGCACGCTTCACTAGAACAAGAAATTTAAATATAATTTTAACTGAAGCATATAAAAAGCATCCTGACTTTAAACGGACAATAATCAAAGCTGCCTGAAGTCGACTGTTGACAACTCAGTCGAAAGTACTTGCAAAAAACAACAACAAAAAAACGCAGATGGACTATGACGACTATGGAACTTTCTTAGACAAAATGAACCGAGAAACAAGAAAGACGATTAGAAAAATTGAAAAACTACAAAGAAAGCATATTAAGCCAGAACACTCCCTGCTATTTACCAATATTTGTTTGAATATATATATATATATATATATATATATATATATATATATATATATATATATATATATATACTAGACTACCCGTGGCCTGTTAGGTGATTATATGTAATGGCTAATTTTGGAATCGTTAGTATATAAATTATGGCAAAAATATGCGCGCTTGTGCGTACAACAATGACCACCATTTTTAACATAAGGAATCACATTCCTTAATATTCAGAAAAATCTTATTTACGGAAAATATAAATGCGATAATAGTTTTCAGCATGCCCGAAAACCTAGAGAGTCGTCATTTTAAAGGAAAATGTTAAGGTGGAAATTAAGTAAAAATTTACCAAACTTCTATTTTTATATTTGCTTAAAAATGCTACATTATATAAAGTGTTGGTCATCCATACCTTAAAATTTGTCTGACGTCACTTTCGCTGAATGGCTTTTTAAACAAAGAAGTGCGACTCTTACTGAACGCGCTTATCATAAGTCAACGACCATAATTTTTGCCGGTGCTGTTGGATATGTCGTTACTGATCTGAGGAAGATAACTCTATTTTACTAAGTTATTAGCGTAAAGTTAGCACCCACTTTTTGCCCACTTAAGCTCCTTATTTCGTATGTTTTTTTTTTCTTATTAGTTCCTGCGAAAAACAAAAACAAAAACTTATTTTTATTTTTATTTAGACGAAACCAAACAATATGATATTTAGTCTTGGAAATGAATTCTCTGGAATAGTATACGACGCAAATTGCAAAGAGAAAGAGAAATAATAATCAATTAAGTTATATTTAACCGTGAGGCCTTTTCAAATCAAATCTTACTCTCCACATGTTTTGAAGTGTTTCTACTGATTTTTAAAGTGTTTGGAACTTATGACCCTCCAACTCCGTCCCCTCTTTGTTCCTACTCCCCTCGCTACAAAACTTGAAACGTGGTCAAGAAGTGAGTGTTCATTTTACGTTAAATTTTTATAAGAAAGTGATTCCTTACTCTAAAATGTAAAACTTTATTATTTTTTAAAATATTCATTCTTTTATATTATCTTTAGAGACCGTTTAAACATATTAGTCCCGAAAAGCAGATTTTGTAGTCTTTTTAGGAAGTAAAGTATATTGAGTTAGGTCGTAAAAAATGGCTATTTTTTTTAAATATATGGAAATTAATCAAATATTTTTTTGTTTGAAAATGATTCCAACTTGCAATGTATATTAAATCGAAAAAATGTTCTTTTTTTAATTTGTGACGCTAAAACCGTAATTTCTTTCCTCGTATAATGAAAAAAGATCCGTGGCCAATATTTGTTAAAAAAAAGTATGTTTATATTGTTTAAAATAAAAAAAAATAAAAAAAAAAAAGAACTTTTTTATTGAATGAAAGTATAAAAACTTCTATTTATATGGTTTCAACGTCAAGGGAAGCTTATTTGAAAAAAGTATGTTGTCTTTAAACTGTCAATTACAAAATATATAAAGAGGCATTAAGTCGCAAAACATTTCTTTTCGTTTTGTTTGAAAACTACTCCAACTTGCAATAAAAACTACAATCAAAATTCATAAAATACCGATGAAAAAAAAAATAAAACAGAACGGATTTAGTTTTTTTTTTTTGCATATTTTATACGCGAAAAATTGTCGATTAAAATCAAAAACTTTCATGACTTTGTTTTTATTTAATTAAACATACGCAGAATTTTCAAATCGGAAGTTTTAAACCAGAAACACGGTCTCAACAACCAAGTAAGACGATTTGAGCATAATAACGTAATAGATATATGGAAACGGCACTAACACTATAAAGATTTAATCGGCTTCCTCGAGAGGAACATCCATAGGAGTATGACATTCAGGTACTAATGCAGAGAGTGATCCATGCTATTTTTTAAATCGTATTTCCACGTTTAATTAAAGTTTTATGGTGTGTTTTTTCAGTCAATTGTAAGGTTAAAGGTAATAGGTACAAAACACCCTCCCCATGTTAAGAATGGCTTTTTAAATAATAACGTTAATATTTCAGCACGGATCACTCTCTGCATGAGTACCGACATTCACAAGCGATCCACAGTCGAATGTACATTCTCTTTAGGGGAGATGAAGGCGTTAAGATTTTGCAACTCTTGCAGGGACGTGTCGAGTTCTTCCTAATTATAGCGCCTGGAATTCTCAAATTGAGCACCCATCTGGTTTCGACTAGGCTCATCGTTGCTAAATTCGATAATCTAACGAGAACATATATATATATATATATTTGTAGTCATCGACATACAGTTCTGTTTCGCTGTATCACAACTCATCAGTGCCGCTAGTCTAGCATCTCTCTCAAGCCAAGGGTTGAACCTAGAACCGTCAGCAGTTCTCCCACTCGACCATGGCATCGACGCCCGCAAATAACTCGTCGGAATGTCTATATAAATAGACACCCGCCACCACTTTTATAGTGCTCTAATCGCCTGTTCGTAAACAAACAAACAACGAGCTTCGCATTTAAAACATAATCACGTTGACACATATAATAATAGTAATGGGCACTTTCTTCAGGTTTTTACTAATTACCATTTTTGCTATATATATATATATATATATATATATATATATATATATATATATATATATATATATATATATATATACGCACACACCCACTCACACTCAACTGGTACAACAGGATGTCATTGTAAAATTGAAGAAGGCGATTATCAACCAAGTCCGCATTGGTTTTAGAATTGATTTGGACTGGTTTTGTGTTTTTTCTTGCTTGGATTATTACTTTTTAACGAGTCCAATATATATATATATATGGACTTTTCTCTCTCTCTCTCTCTCTCTCTCTCTCTCTCTCTCTCTTTCGATATCTATCTATCTATCTTTCTCTCTCTCTCTCTCTCTCTATATATATATATATTTATATATATAATCTCTTTAGATTTAATCACGTTACTGAGTCGTAAATGACGAAACATGCGCCAGTGTATACTTCAATTATATATATATATATATATATATATATATATATATATGTGTGTGTCTGTGTGTGTGTGTCTGTGTGTGTGTGCGTGCGCGTGTGTGTGAGGGGATTTCTTGTTGATTTTTGTAACGATAATAAGTTTAGTATCTGCACCTTGATAGTCTTTTTCTTTAGAAAAATCGTCCATATTTTATTTGGACACAAACGAATAATATATTAGGCATTTATTAATCATTTATAACACAATAATCTACAGACATGCATGTTCAGAGATCATAAAACAAAAGCCAACAAGAAATCTACATAAGTTTAAAAACGATAGAAAATAACAGTAAACTTATCTATCGTGGGGTAAAGAATAACTCACCAGAACGTAAGACTTATGGTTTAAGGTTCGATTACTTGACAAAATAAAGGTACACTGAAGAGAGATAGGATATCGAAACATGCATGTCCGTAGATTACTATTTAATAAGTAAAATTAAAATATCAATAAGAAATAAGATATTATTCGTTTACGTCCAAATAAAATATATGGGGGATTTTTCTGAGAAAAAAGATCTTCAATGTGAAGACGCTAATAAACCGTATTATTATTTAAGCAAAAGAAAATAAGAAATCTGCATGAGTTTGAAAACGATAGAAAATAGCAGTAAAATTATTCTAGACTTCGTGGCGTAAATGATATATATATATATGTATATATATATATGCATATATATATGCATATATATATATACATATATATGTATATATATGATGATTGCAACGTCTTGTCAGACGAGTGCCACTCCCTCAGACATTTAAAATCCATCAGCCCAAATGTCTGAGGGAGTATCTATACAAAGATGATGTTACAGAGTCTTAGCTTTGTACGACAGCTAAGTCTCTCTCTCGGTTCAAAATGTTTCGAATCTCGCTAGATTCAGCCATTCTGATGAGTCGTAGACGATGAAACACGTGTCAGTGGATAATTATTATATATATATATATATATATATATATATATATGTGTGTGTGTGTGTGTGTGTGTGTGTGTACAGAGGGATAGGTAGATGGATAAATATATAGATAGATGAATAGATAGATATATATAGTACGGAAAATACATCTACCAGTTTCATGAGGAATTTGGAACGGATCGAAAATACATATATCCGTAATGGTCTATATCTCCAGATATATACGTTGGCGTGTTTGTGTTTGTGATTTTGTGTGTGCGTCTGTGTGTGTGTGTCTGTGTGTGTGTCGGTTTTTGTGTGTATGTGCGTGCTTTGCGTGTTGAATCAAATGTATGTACGAGCTGAAATGTTTTAAGCCGTTTTTTATATCACAAAAACCGGTTAAATGTTAAAACTGTCCAAACTCGACGAGTAGCAATACCGCAAATGGAACGCCCCATATCTCTCTGTTCTTTTCTAATCCGTGCCGGGGATTCACCCCGGGCTATTATGTCCATAGTCTGTCAATCTGGCCGACAAATTGGCTTCGTCTCACCGGACACAAGCTGATCACTCACGCCGCTTGATTGACGGCAAATTGAGAAGAGAGACGCGCCTAGCGTCGGTGGATCGTGATCTTTACATGGCGCGAAAGACATGCGGCTCAACGAGAAAAGTTCACAGGTTTTTTATGTCAAATTTAAACGCCGATTCCAATTGCCTTCTTTTCTATATTTGTGAGCTGCTTTAGTCGTATAAATTGCAAATTAGTAAAATATTACAAAAGACGACATTTATAAAATTGTATTAAACAAACATGAGAATAAGAATTACATTGGATGTATTTACGAAATGTACATATGCGCATATATATATATATATATATATATATATATATATATATATATATATATATATATATAATTAAAAAAAATGCGAGTAATTTACCAATATGGGTTGAATATTAAAGTTTAAAAAAATAACCTACAAGATTCTGAAATTATAGGTAGATTATATCCAGCTTTGCCTCGCTACGGTATTAGAGATAGAACTCATGTTAATAGAAATAATAGAAAATCAGTTATTTCATGCGAGGATTTTTATAAAATTAAAGATATTATTATTAATCAAATTTATGAGTCGTTCAATTATATAAGAAAATTGCTTAATCAAACGATAAAGAAAGTTTTGAAGGAAATAGCGTCTAAAATATTATTACAACCGGATACGATATATATGAAGGACTATTTCATTCAATGGTATGATTATATTCTGGATATATCCGACACTAAATTATATATGCCACCAGTGAACGATATTAAAAAGAAACCTAAAAATGTTTGTGTAGTTTTGTATGAAAATAAAGGTTTTGGTGATGTAAATTTACCTAAAATATTTAATAAACAAAAAAACTATACAATTACTACCAAATGAGTTACAAACAAAAGATCAAACACCAATAGTTACATATAAACTAGGGCCAACAATACGCAATAAGATTTTTAAGTATAAGAAAACGGTAGAACATATAAATATAAATGATACTATTATAAATATTCCAGAATGTGAATGTAATTCCTTTCCTTTCTGTAATAATGAGATAAAACATGTAATTACAGGAGATTTAAATATAGTAAATAATCCTAAATTAAGAAAACTACTTAGTGAGGGTCCAAATTATAGAGAACCTGAATCCCTAAATTACACTAAATGCGTTAAAGAAGTAACTAAAGCACTAGAAGGTTTTATTATGTCTATGGTAAATAAATATAAATTAGCACAGTGTACGTTTGATGTATGGAAAAATAGTATACTTGAATGCGTAAATGAAAAGGTTAAACATATAAAACAATTTAAACACCCTAGAAAAAACAATCCTCTTTTAAAAAATTCAGAAATACGGGAAGAACTTAAAATACTTCAAGACAAGTTTGTAATAGTCCCGATTGATAAAGCGGCAAACAATATAGCTGTTATATGTAAAAAATATTATATACAACGTTTATTGATAGAAGTAGGACTTATAGGAAACGTTTTGGATACTTATAAAGTAAGTAATAGTAATTTAGATAGTATTATTTTGAATAATAGTATTATTAGTGAAAAAGTAGGATGAAAGTTAAAAGACAAACACAAAAATCTTCCATGTATGTATTGGATACCTAAAATGCATAAAAATACAGTTGGTGCTAGATTTATTGTAGGTTCAAAGACGTGCATCACTAAACCTTTAAGTAAAGCTATATCTAAAATATTTAAATTAATTATAAATCAAATAAATAATTTTCACCTGAAAAATAAATTCTATAGTAATATACATCTATTTTGGGTAGTAAATAATTCCCAATCAGTGAAAGAAAAATTAGATAAAATAAATTCCAGAATAAAAGCAAAATCTATAGTTACTTATGATTTTAGTACGCTATATACTAAAATTCCGCACGAAAAACTTATAAAAGAATTAAATGATACTGTAGATTTAGCTTTTGAAGGTGGAAAAGGTAAATATATAGACTTTTCAAACTCTAAAGCTTTCTGGTGTAAAAGTAAAAATAGCAAAACTAGTGTTTCTAAAGGTATTTTAAAAATACTTGTAAGTCATCTTATTAAAGAATGCTATTTTCAAATAGGAAATAAACTATTACTTCAAACGATAGGTATCCCAATGGGATTGGATCCTTCACCATTTTGGGCAAATTTGTATTTACATAGACTCGAGTATATATATATATGCCATCACTATTAAAAACAGATATATCTAAAATATATAACTTTCATGGGTGTAGGAGATTTATAGATGACCTTATATGTATAAACGATAATGATGAATTCGAAAAAGATAAACAACTTATATATCCAAACGAATTAAAATTGAATTGTGAACATAGAGGACAACGGGCTACATTTCTGGATTTAGATATAAAAATTGAGGATGGGATTTTTCTTTATAAAATATTTGATAAAAGAAACGCTTTCCCCTTTAAAATAGTACGTATGCCCCATAAAGATAGCACCTGCCCTGTTTTTATTTTTTATGGAACCATTATGTCAGAGTTTTTGAGAATAGCTTGCGTTACTTTAAAATTAACAGCTTTTATACCACCAGTTTCTAGCTTAGTAATAAGGATGATAAAACAAGGTGGAGATAAAAATAAAAT